>NC_136942.1:23000214-23277714 GCF_949987615.1 Pollachius pollachius | reverse complement strand
AAAGGCCGAAATGTTTCCACACTCTGATGACCTCACATCACTTCTGTCGTCTTCTGTCGTTCTTTCAGCACCATTGATAAAGAAGGCTGCTAGAAATCATGGGTTAAAAATAAATACCTATAATCTGATTTGTGATCAAATATGGTCCAATAAAATCGTATTCCTCCACACGATGAGACTTTGATCAGCAAGGCTGTTGTTGGACATTTTATCACAAATAAAGACTTTAACAACGAGGTCTGTTCAAATTATGTCTAACAAACATTCACATACCAAGAACAACTCTTTTCACGTTGCATAGCTGACAGAAAGACATTGCAATAATATTTCCTCACCTGCACATTCAGTGCTGGTATTACACGTTGTGAGAACATATTATACGTTTATGGAGGAAACAAGGCATCTAGAGATGAGCTCGAGGCCTGGTGGTACTGTTAAAGTCCTTCATGGTTTACATTCAGAACATACAACTTGTACATCAACACCCAGCGGGATCTACGTTGTTCAAGGATTCACATCCTTTTTCAGATTTGACATTTGTTTTTTATTATAGGCATACTAATCAAAGTTTTCACTCAAATACTTGTACTGAGTAATATAAAGCCCATATGTATAGCTTTGTTTGTGTGGTAAGGACTGTCTTTCAAGGTGAAGTATTAGGTTTCAGACAGGCATGAAAAAAACATGAAAGAAAAGCTGGCAAATAAATAATGGCTGCTGGTCTTTAACTTTAATCAGATGTTCCAGACAGTTCCAGGGTGTATCTGACACTTCTAGGGGCAGTGTGCAGAGGACTTAAGGACCTGGGAGGTCTACTACTGGTAGTGGTCCTGGATATTTCCATTCTCGTGACTCCCGTCCTCTCCGTCCTCCTGCATGGTCACCCCTCTGGTCTTCTTCCAGCCCTGACTCTTCCCGGGGCTGCCCCCAGTGGTCCCGTAGCTCTTCTTCCCCACTGCCAGCTCCGACTCCTCGGCCAGCTCGTCCTCATCCAGGATCCCGCGCTTGTCCTCACTAAGGTTCTCGGGGTCGGCCCACTCCTGCTCCTCTCCGGAGGCGAACAGGGCGTAGAAGATGACCCCGGTGTAGTGCACCATGGACGCGATCACAAACACATGCTGCCACTCCAGCCGAGTCTGAAGGTAAAGGGACAACAAAGGCCAGGGCTCAATGAAGCATCTGACGGTTTGACGCAACAAGCATTACTGAAGCATGAAGTAGAAACAACCGATAAGAATGGATTGAGATTCATCTTGATCTAAGTTCTGGGTGCTAAAGCCTAAAGTTGACTGTGAATCACTGCACCTTGTTTTTAGTCAGCGCTCCGACGATCAGCGGGCACACCATTCCCGACAGAGTTCCCACACCGTTGGAGATTCCCATCAAGATACTGGCATAGCGAGGAGCGATATCCAGGTGGTTGACATTAAACCCTGAGAACACAGTCAGTCCCACAAAGAATCACACCATCAGCATGAACAACAGGCTAGCTAAACCCTGAGAACACAGTCAGACACACAAAGAATCACACCATCAGCATGAACAACAGGCCATCTAAACCCTGAGAACACAGTCAGACAAAGAATCACACCATCAGCATGAACAACAGGCCAGCTAAACCCTGAGAACACAGTCAGACAAAGAATCACACCATCAGCATGAACAACAGGCCAGCTAAAGATCATTGACAGCTCTTGATTGGCATCTTTTCTACATTTATTCTACAGTGAATGTCAATCTGATGTAGAACCTAATTTTGTTACTTTTAGCATGTTTGTCCATGCTCGCCCTCAAGCAGCGAGAAGGAAGAAGGAAGCCTGAGCATACATAATAATATATTATTCTGCACTGCGCTTTGGACTTTGTCAAGACCCAAAGGAGAGGTAGCAAAAAAAATGTTAGGAAAAACATTTATATCACCTTGTTTCTCAAACCTTAATGGATCAAAAGAAAAACCTTTCCTAGCCCAAAACACTCCCTTATCAACCTCAACTGTAAATAGTGTCATTAGGGATCAACAATGCGCTGATTTAAAATGCTGAACCTTCTAAAAAGGTTCTCAAGAAATGTCTCAATATGAAGGTCATATCTCTAAAGAAGAGCGAAATACCAGAAACGTCTCAAAATGAATAAATATGAATATATATGAATAAGAATATCCCGAAAGAAGAGCTGAATACCCGAGATGGCGAAGCCGCTGAAGCCCACGGCCAGCACCAGGAAGGTGATGGCCACTCCGCGGGTGTGGGAGAAGCCCACCACCAACAGCAGGGTGGCCTCCATCCCGAAGCCTGGGGGGAGAGACAAACACCTCATCATCTAAACATTAGCCTTCAAATAACTCAATTAAGTTGGGTCACAAATCCCAGATTTTGGGAGGCAGTGTTAAGAGCAGTTTGTTTTGAATATCTTGCATTCTTGGGATAAAATGCTGAAGCAGTCGGCCGTTGTTTCCAGACGGTTCACTGCTTTGTGCACATTTCAGGGATTAAACCATGTAAAGTTGCAAGTTGCCTGCCATTATAATTGTCAAATTGAACAGTTGTTTTTAAGTCTGCTGCTACATGCTTAACATAGAATGTCATGGCAGTATGCCTAAAGGTGGATGTGGAGTGTGTGTGGAGGGTGGCTTAAGCAGCCTCACCTGGCCCAAGTTAGACTGTTTAGAATCTGGGGCTGTGTGAGGCTGCACACACGTTAAACCAGCCATCACCTCACACACCCAAGGAGATCTCCTACATGGCAGCATGCGGCAACTGCTTCATGTACCAGTGTCCTCAAACTCTACAATACAGAAGAGTCTTGTAGAGAAAGGAGAGAGGCTTGTTGGGCAGGCCAAGGGACGCACTGAGATTAATAGAAAGGCCTTTCAGGGTAAGTATGGAGGTCACATAGAGGTCACATAACTAAGTAATGACCAGCAGAATAAAGCCTAACATTTCCATTGTTTTCCATTAACTCTGATGTACCTCCACAGTTCATGATCTTCCGGACGTTTGTAGTGGACAGGATCTTCTTGCTGCGCAGGAAGTCTGCCAGCTGTCCTCCAAATGGAACCACGATGGTCATGACCATGTGGGGCAAGGCGGAGAGGATCCCCACCTGAGGACACATCCAGCAGTGAACCCTGAGCACATTGGACAGGGTGAAGAAAACGGGCTCTGCTACGCACCAAGCCTAGTTCATCTACACCGGTTGTGCTCATGATCACCACACAGGGGAGACCTTTCCACTTCACCGGAGAGAGACCGCTTTGACTGGTCAGCTCTCAACACAATCTGTGACCAGTAGGAGAGGTAGGCCTACCTTACTGATGGGGAAGCCAAAGACCTCCTCAAAATAGGCAGGTTGGCTGATGAGGAGCAGGTAGAAGGTCCAGCTGCGGCAGAAGTTGGCCACGATGATGGCGTAGACGGGCATAGATGTGAAGAACCTGCGCCACGGAGTCTTGAATTTCTGGGGCGGCAGACGGACGAGTCGCCGTTTGGATTAACCGGTGCAGGTCTCGTTGGACTTGTATGGGTGTGTGTTTATGTGTATGTGCATGCATGTATGTGTGCTCAGTAAATATCTCTAAAGGCAAATATCTTCCACCGCACAAATAACTACCTCAGTGACACTTAATTGGTTGAGCCTTTCTCCAATGGCATCCTCGATGTATAACCTCTCCTCGTTGCTGATAGTTGGGTGGTCTGCGGGGCTACCATAGGCCAGCAAGAGCCAAAAGACATACCATATGATGCCAAAAACACCTTTTGGGAAAATGCAAAGCAAGGCATTCAGTTCTAAAGCCATGTTGTAAGTTAGTTGAGAGATTGAAGGCAGGCTGATCTTTTTAAATGAGCCAGGACCTCATCAAGGCCTCGGGAATGTCATTAATAAAGCAAAATGAAAGACACATTACTTACCAGGCCCAGACAGGCAGAGGTTCATTTACATCGATTAATCACCCGATTAGATCACTAGCTAACAGCTTCAGCTATATTGAATCAGGATCCCTAGGGTGCCATCCATGCCCTCACTTTTTGGTTTTGATTAAGCTCCCAACCCAATTTGGTTATTAATTGACAACAGACAGTTCAATTGTTAGTAAGCTGTGCACAATGTCTCAGATACCACGACCTACACTGCCAATTCAGATACAGATGCTAAAGATACAGGAGTAACATTCCTTCTAAAATCCATGTCATGATTCCTGAAGCATCTCACCGTAGATGTAGAAGACAGAGGGCCACCCCACATACTGCACCAGTATCCCAGCCAGCGGCATGGCGATCACGGCCCCTGCATAGGATCCTGCCGGACGCAGGACATTGAACACGTTACCAGGAGCAGCTGCAAAGCGGGTGCGTCCCCGTGAGGCCCTCCAAATCTAAGAATATTCTCATCCAAATGATCTCAGTCTAATCCCTGGATTTAGTATAAACTGCAGCATAGCAAAGCAATGTGTACACTATTAGCACGTTTTTAATCCACGTCAACGGCCGTATGGAAAATAAATGACACGAGGACGGACATTTGCAGAACTGATATTGAATAGAGTGTGTGAGTGTACTGTGTACTGTCGGAAACAGAGAGGCTGTTTGATGTATTTTCTGTATTACAACAGGTCTACAAACACTTGTTGGGAGAAGGCCAGGGCAGAATGAGGGTGCTTTGGGACAGTGAGAAATCTGGTGATACATTTAGGTGAATAGAGGGGACAGTTCCTCTGATTGGACGGATCCGCGCTGTTCATTCAGGGGCAATGTCAAGAGGGTTTTGATGTGTTGGTTGTCATGGTATCAGTTTAATGTGTGAGATGGAATAGTTCCTTTTTTGGGGGTTGAAAGGGGACTGGAGGGGCGCTGCATCTAGAAAACCAAATAAGAATGGCCAATTAAGCAATCAAACACTTTTGTACAGAAACACATTCATAAAGAAGACCTCCTTCCCTGGCCTTGTCCTCGTAGTACTTTGGAGGAGTGTTCGACCAGCTGCTGAAAGAACCGACCATAGCGTGTTCACAGTACTCGAGTTCCCTGGGATCCTGTTTCTCAGGACATTCTGAGACCTGCACCCCACTGCACCCCACCCTACCCACTGCACCCCACCCTACCCACTGCACCCCACCCTACCCACTGCACCCCACCCTACCCACTGCTCACTCACCACAGAACGAGATGGTTGCCAGCCGGCTGCGTTCCAGAGGTGGAGCCCACTTGGCCCACATGCCGTGGCAGGCTGGGTATGTGACGCCCTGTAGGGGACACAACCATACACCAAGGTACCAGGAACATCTTCAGATCACCTTCAGCCAGCAACAAGGTGCATCTACATATTTACATAAGGATCTATAAAAAACAGAAGTGCCGCCCAGGTGGTGGCGATTACCTCCACCAGTCCCTGCAGGATGCGGACGAACAGGACGCAGCCGTAGTGCACCCTGGCCGCCGAGGGGATGAACATGTTGAGGATGGACGTCAGGAAGATGGCCGCCCCAAACACCCTGTGGGCACATCGGGACACTCCTGTTATGGAATCAGTACATGTTTTAAGGTAGATAGGTGAAGTATCAATATTTAAGCAAATATCATGAAAGATGAACAATAACTATAGAATGAAGGAATACAATCCATTGATTCACTCCACTATTTTGATCTTAATAGATGTATTGGTTTGTTGCCTAGAAATGAATCGCGTCTCCAGCAACAAATAAAGTTTTAGGAATTAGCCAAGGAATTGCAGGTCCGACTTGTGTTAAAGCATCCCTTTGATCTCAATGTTTCTGCCACATCACGTTCCCCTCCTATCGCTGCTCTCCCCTCCTCCTTTTTTTCCGAAACAGCCTGTAAGTGACACTTGTAATATTCCAGTGGCTGGTGTTTCAGGGAAGGAATCAGACGCAAGATCTTTCATTATTAACTCTGTCAGTGGCGTGTCCTCTTTTCCTGTGAAGCTTTTATTACACGGCCTGCTATCAGCAGCATCGTCGCTGCCGGCCGCCATCAGCTTTAACCCTTTAACCACACAGGCTTCCCAAAGCTGCTCCTCAACCCCCGCTCCCCGGCTACAGCGCTCCCGTCATGGAAGTAGAATTACTGTCGCACCTGCCTGACCTTTTTTAAACACTTAACAAGTTTGCAGTTCCACCTCACGTCTCTGCATGTTTTCAAATATCTAAACGCCTCGCCCGCGGCTATGACGTGCTCTACCATGAACGTTTATTATGGTGAGAACAGCAGGGTTGTGTTTCACCTGTTGGCAGCCAGCTTATTGGAGATGAACCCCCCTGGGATCTGAGTGACGATGTAACCCCAGAAGAACGAGCCATGGATGAGTCCCACCGTCTCAGGGTCCCAGTTGAACTGGGCTTTCTAGAGGGGAGCGACAAGACACTGGGGCTCTTAGGGGTGTGTGTGGGGGGGGTGTCTGTATCTTTCATCTTTAGTCAACCACTTTAAAACGATTGTCTGACTGTGAATGTCTGAACCTGGAGGCCGAGGGCTTGGTACCTGCATCACTGCAGTGCCGTTGATATAGACGGTGTTGTTGTTCACCATCTCCACGATGGCTACTCCAAGGTTGCAGCGGATGCCGAAGGAGATGCAGAAGCCCAGGCCACTGAGGATGCCTACGATGTACCTCTTGGGGATCCCCCCACAGCTGCAGTCCAGAAGGGGGGCTTTATGTGGCGGGGCCGCCATGGGGCGCCCGTCCTCGTTCAGCTCGATGTTGTCCTCCTCCACGTTGGAGCCGTCCAGTTTCCTACGGAGAAGATACAGGAGCAGAGTCAGCCCACGCCCTAGTGACCACTGACAACGGGCTGATGGGATGCTCATGTATGGTAGGAGGTGTAATAGGAATACACCTGTGTTCACCCCAGACTCATTATGTTAATTATGGTTCCTGGCATACAGCCTCACGATTAACTAAATGAGCTCTCCTTCGATTGTTTTAATTACTGTAACTTTTCATTAGATGCTACGTTTGTTTTGCTTCTGATTGTATGTTTTGTAGAACCTCATACATGAGAGGGACGTGGGAGATGAAAGTGTTTGCCTTCCTGGCATCAGAAGGCTGATGCAGATGTCCTGATGCAGGGTAGCTCTCGCCACCAGTCCTGTTACATCCAGCCTCTCTAGAAGCGTCTTCACCAAGGACCTCACTCCCTGCATCAGAGTCCTTTACAAATTATTCTGTCCAGTCCGCTTTCTTGACCACCAATTCCGATTTTATTAGTAGATTTATTTTTGTTTGCAAATTATCACTTTTACAGTAATTTGACATTTTCTAACAGAAGAAAATATGTGTATATTAAAACAATTGTCAATTAAAAACATTCCAATCTATCCATCCAGATTTTGTGTTTGTTAAATATTAATAGTTTTTATTTGTTTTTTTAATATCCATGATTGATCTTTGTAGGATAATATATTCAACAGCATTACTCAATTACAAATTAATCCTAATTCCTGATATGTTAAGATGTTATTTAAGTTTTTTATGCAGTAAGACATATACTAGATGTATCCAAACCCCTTTGATCAATGAAAGGAAACTATTATATGAATATATATTATATCAATTCATTTCTTCATGTATATATATGTATAACTCACAAAATTAACGAGGCCCCTCCCTGTGTTTCATCTATTTCCAATCCCATAAAAGTAAACCCTATATTTAATATTCGACCATAGCCCTGAGGTTTGGGTTATTTCTGGATGGTATCTACTTGGTTAGCAAAGGTACGCCGTGTGGTACGCACATAGTGTGCACAAATGCAAAATATATTTCCTTTTTGGGAAAATTATTTTCTAAATATCGTGCTATCAGCCGTGTTTGTTGTAACAATGTCATAGATAAGGCCAGATAAATAAATAATGAATTGCACAATGAATAAAGATACTTTTAAATTCTGGTTAACCTTACATGTCATTGCTTGATTTGAATTATCCATTTGATCTAGACCTAAACGTTCTGGGATATACCACAATTCAAATCAAAGGTTAGATTGAAGTAAATGTTCTAAAGTGTTCTTTTTAAATACCAAAGTTAAAAGTAATATTGTCCACATAATATCCTTGGAGCTTCTGTCATATCTGTAATATGCACGGTGAAAATGCTCCCTTGTAACCTGCAATATTTCACAGGAAATTAACTACTTAGTACTTTGTTAATGAGTCTGCCTTCCCCACGGTGCTTCGTGGTCGCTCCCATACTTGTTAAATATGTATCAGATACAAAATATGTAGCAGCGTATTAAAATATAAAAAATGTGATTACATCACTGGCATTGCCTGGCAAGCTCCAGAATCAAATATTTCTTTATCTTCAGGATCTCTAGTGCAGAAGAAGCCCAGCTTGCTGTTTGCATGGCTCGTCTGACTTTATCCGACCACATATAGGCTATAATCAGCTTGGCACCCTGTGCTAAATCATTTTTAAGCCTTTTCTTTTTAGTAAATGTTACTATATCAGTATAAAAATTCAAGTATCCATCCATAGACAATGCAGAAAATATCAATTTGCATGCATTGTGTTGAGCCCATTCTATAATGAATGAATGGATGTGATGAATGAATGCCGGTCGTCCAGATGTGTGTGCCCGTCCAGCTCCTCCTCACCTCTGCAGGTTCCCCAGAGAGTCGCCCACCTCCTCCTTCCCCGGCTTAAGCACCCTCTCCTTCAGCGCCGTTAACCCACCAAACGACATCTTCTCCTTCTCTGGTCTTCTCCTTTATTCCCACAGTAATCTCTCTCCCTCTCTCTCTACCTCTTCCTCTCTCTTTCTCGACTAGACTGGTTCTCTTTGAATGGAGAGGGAAAAGGACTCTTCCTCTAGACGATGTTCCTCCTTATCCCCCTCATCCTCCTCAGTGGTTCTTGGTTCTGGAGCGTGGGTCCTCTTCCCTGTGGGGCTCGGGGTCCCCTGGACGGGAGCTGGGCTTCCCTCCCACACAGCCAGGCACGCTGGGGAGGACTACAGGTAGTGAGGACAATGCCGGGAGAGGGAGAGACGCTCTCCTATCGGTTACTGTATTCCTCACTGTCCACAGGTTTAGGCAGGGAGAAGCGCTCTCTCTCTCTCTGTCAGCAGGAGGACATCCAAAGGGTTTGATGGAAACACGGAGAAAGAGGCAAAGATGTGAAAAGGTCAAAAATAGAAAAAAAGTGTTAGGTTGTATTGATTGCGAGCTCTCGTATGAATGGAAGTGTGATGTGTCCTCGTCGCTCCACTCATGGCTTATCCAAATAGATGCGATACCTGGCCCCAGCTGCACTACACCCTACCCCCACCCCCCGTCCCCACCCAGCTCAACCGGCATCACCACCCATCATCTCGTAGGAACCACCCCTTTCTGGCTAGGTAGCTTCATCTGATACCAGCCCAGAGGATGAGAGATTAAATATGGATGAGGTTTACGGGAGGCAGTGAGGAGAGAGGGACAGGAGCATAATGAGCAGCCGTGGTGTAACGTGTGAGCAGGTGAAACGCAACACGTGCCCATCGGGTTCCAGGTACACCTGTCTCTGTAGCACTCTGCCGGTGTTTCCATTCGCTAGACCTTAACACTGGCCCATCCCAGAGGTAGATATGTTTCATAGTGCTAGGGGGGGGATGATGCCTTTTAATAACTGAAATATGTCAACATGCAGCCATGTCGTCACTGAGGGGGTTAGCATCCCTCACTGATTTCACTGAGGGGGTTAGCGTCCCTCACTGATTTCACTGAGGGGGTTAGCATCCCTCACTGATTTCACTGAGGGGGTTAGCGTCCCTCACTGATTTCACTGAGGGGGTTAGCATCCCTCACTGATTTCACTGAGGGGGTTAGCGTCCCTCACTGATTTCACTGAGGGGGTTAGCATCCCTCACTGATTTCACTGAGGGGGTTAGCATCCCTCACTGATTTCACTGAGGGGGTTAGCATCCCTCACTGATTTCACTGAGGGGGTTAGCATCCCTCACTGATTTCACTGAGGGGGTTAGCATCCCTCACTGATTTCACTGAGGGGGTTAGCATCCCTCACTGATTTCACTGAGGGGGTTCACATCCCTCACTGATTTCACTGAGGGGGTTCGCAAGTTCGCATTGAGTTTTAGAAAATGTAAAGATTGATGTTTGATCATGGAGCTCTTTAATTCTGACAGTTGGCTATTGTCAGAATGAGTTTCAGAATAAGTGTTGAGAGTTTCAGCTCCTAACCAACCAGAAACTCCTGTTTCTAACGCCATCCTCTTCCGCGAAGAAGCCAATGTTAGTGTTAAAATCATATAAATATTGCAGGCCTTCTACTGACACATACTTTGTGTAACAAGCCAAAACTGATGGTTCTTTTAAAACTATAAGGCCTATTTGTGCTTTGACCGTTATATTGAGGAAATAACACATTTACAATAATAAATATCAAACATAATATAATATAAAAACAGACACATTTTGTGTATAGGACAGCTACTTATTCAAACAGACACATGTATCGCGTGGTTCTGATGAAAGCAAACAATATGCAGAGTCAAAGGTCAAGCGTCGAACGCTGCTGCGCTGGAGAAACAAGGAGGCGAGTCATTGGGAATCGGCGCCATCTACTGGGTCCACCGGGAAGACACACACTGGGTAACGGCGCCATCTACTGGTTCCACGTGGTAGTGACAAACTTGGAAACGGCGCCATCTATTGATTTCATCGGGAAGAGACATTGTAGGTCAACGGGTTCGTTCGTTACAGAGGCATCTTCAGCTGCGGGCTGCGGTGACCGAGCGAACTGTGACCGAGCAGGTAACCTTTATCCGGTTCATGCAGACTTCACTTCTGTTACTATTTCCGCAGTGTGACCACCCATCTCTCATCATTTTTTCTATGGTTACTTAAATGTATTTTGCCCTTTAAAGAGGCAGGAATGTCTGCAGGGGATGTGTTGTGGACAGTGTTGCCAGATTGGGCTATTGCCCAATCGCGCGCGAGCGCGCGCGTGTGTGTAACTTAAAAGTTATTACGTTCATTCGGTCGCATTCAGGTGTTTATGGTGCTCACCATCGGTCTTTATCATGCCTATTTTGTGTGTTGTGTATTAATATAATCTTATTGACGGTCAGTGTGTTCTTTATAGACCGTGTGAGGTTTTTGTGTCTGAGAGATAGATGTGAGGTTCCTCCTTGTATACCAAATAACGTCATAGTTAATAATTAGGTTGCGTTTAGGTGTGTATTCGTGTAGTTGCCATTACAGAAGTATTTGATTAATCGGTTCTATTGGGCGGGTTGTTGGTTGATTGGGCGCTGTGTAGCCTCTAGTTGGGCTAGGAATTGCAAATCCGATCTGGCAACACTGGCTGTGGAAGTAGGTCAGTAGATCAGTGGAGCAGAGCCTGGAGCTGGGGGTCTGAGACACACTGCCTTGGTCGAGCTGCACCAGGACTACCAGGAATACCAGCCCCCGGACCGGGTCTGGACCGGGTCTTTATAAGGTGGACCCTGACCACGGTGTGATCCCACAGGAGAGGAACGGACGGTAATGGTCTTAAGTTCAGCTCGTTAGCTTAGCATACCTAGCGTTACGCGTTACAGCTCCTGGGCCGCTGTCATGTAACGCGTTCCGTCCGGAAACTTCAGTCATAACATCAGTTTGTAAAGCATGATCTCACGGCTTGGCTTTCAATGATGCACCGTGATCCTGAAATGAAAAGTGATCGACGACCTTGGTATCACTTGGTATTAAACATCAGTAGAGTCTGCTTTATGATCCACTATATACCATTACAATCTACTGTATACATACCAGTACAGTCTACTTTATGATCCACTATATACCAGTACAGTATGCTGTTTATATACCAGTACAGTCTGCTGTGTGTATACCAGTAGAGTGTACTGTTTATATACCAGTAAGGACTAATGTATATATACCAGTACAGTCTGCTATTTATATACCTGTACCAGTTGAATAGATTTAATTTAAATGCATCAATCTGGTGAATTTTCAATTACTAACATATCACTTACAAACAGCTGGTACTGATATGAATGTCGATGACACAATGTAGAGAGTCATACTTAATAAGGTTGAGGAGTTTTCAGAGAGCATTTAAGAAAACTAAAATGACAAAAACACAGTGCTGAGCATTATACTACTTGTTTATCATCATTATTATTATTATTATTATTATTATTATTATTATTAATACTATTAAATTCATAGATTCTGTGCATACCAAATATTCTCTCACCCCCCCCCCCCCCCACACACACACACACACACACAAACACACTGTAACACACACAGCTGGGTTCAACCCAAACAAAGTAACAGATATGCTGAGTTTGTCATTTTAATTTTTTGGGATATTGAAACTATGGTGGCTGAAATTTGACTATGGTGGAGCGCAATAGTCTCGTCAATGTGTGGGAAACACTGAGTACAGTCTACTGTTATATACCAGTACAGTCTGCATTATGATCCACTATATACCAGTACAGTCTGGAATATACTGGTAGAGTCTACTGTTATATACCAGTACAGTCTGCATTATGATCCACTATATACCAGTAAAGTCTGTGGAATATACTGGTAGTCTACTGTTATATACCAGTAAAGTCTGTATTATGATACACCTTATACCAGTACAGTCTGGAATATACTGGTAGTCTACTGTTATATACCAGTTCAGTCTGCATTATGATCCACTATATACCAGTAAAGTCTGTGGAATATACTGGTAGTCTACTGTTATATACCAGTACAGTCTGCATTATGATCCACTATATACCAGTACAGTCTGTGGAATATACCAGTAGAGTCTGCTGATTATATACCAGTATATGCATTATGATCCACCAGAGTGGATCATAAAGTGCGGCATATTTGAAAAAATGCGGCCCCCGCATGAATATGCGGACTTCGGCTGATTATGCGTTGAATTATTCGATCGCATAATCGCGTTTTTCTGGAGGGACTGGTTAGAGGACCAATCATAGCCCTTGTCGTCTCCTTTGCGTCGACGGATAGTTAATTTTTTTTATTTTATATATTTTTTTTTATTGCTGCTGATCTACGGCCATTCTCCGTTGTTGACAAACAAGCAGTTTTTTAAAAAAATCCCCTTAACTATGAACCGTACCGCCCTGTACCGTACCGTGACTTCAAAACCGAGGTACGTACCGAACCGTGACTTTTGTGTACCGTTAAACCCCTAATAGATATCTATATCATATAATATATATTATCACGGCCAAAAGCTGTGTGAGCCTCCAGACGATATTATGAATCTCGACTGCGTTGGGTTCTCCGACGTCTCTGGTTCTTCCACGTCCACATCAATCTGAAGTAGACTGAACCATGACATGGAGGAAAAAAGGGATTGTATCCCATGATTTTTGACTGCGATTGTCGTCCGCCGGAGCCTCGCTGCCTTGGGTCCACCGCCTTGGCAGCGGGCAGCGCTGAGGCACCACCGCCTCCTGCAGCGCCGAGGCGGTGGTCCCTCGGCAGCGGAAAGCGGGGCTCAAGCGGGAGACATTCGCGGGCAACAATCCCTTTCTCCTCCATGTTGTGGTTCGTGTACTTCAGGGAGTCAAAGCCAAAGTTCCTTTCCCCCGATTCCTTCTCAACCATGGCTGAGATAACCCCCACTACGAGTTTCGTTGTGGAAATACCAGAGACCGAGAAGTCCGCCGTGTGATGCGCCATAACACCAACAGCAGAACGGTTATCCAAATAACAAAGACGTGTACAACACTTGCTTTACAGTGTGTGTCACACACAAGGGCGTAGGAACTGGGGGGGACGGAGGGGACGTGTCCCCTCCAATATCGGAGACAGGCGCATTTGTCCCACCTAAAAATTATACCGGATCTGTCAGGTTTCCGATATGTGTCCCCCCCAATGTTAAACTCATTCCTACGCCCCTGGTCACACACACACACACGGCGCTCGCACGGTCGTATCTCATTGGCGGGCCAAATGCTCTGGGCTGGCAAGGCAGAGAAAGGGGAGGTGGCATCTCCATTTATGACGACATACGGGGAATATTCCAAAACGGCTCTGAGACTTTTTTTTTCAAAGGCGGAGCAGAATGCAATATGGCAGCATGCCAGTCCACGTCAGTGTTGTCTGTTTTTACTAACACTTTTTATCTTTTTAATATTTGTCCTGAAATACAGCAAATCATTTCTTTGCCATCCAAATTGCATGCAATCATCATTGCTGCATCATCTCATCCCATCTCCCCTCTCTGCTCCCTTGCCTGCTGGCTCCTGTGCTGTCACACACACACATACACACAAGCAAACTTTTCCGAACAGAGACAATGGCATTATTCGTCACTCTTATTTTGCGCGTTGGCTGTGTGGGACTTCGAGCAAGCGATCGCAAGTCAGTGAGTACATCTAACAACGTGTATTGCTCACCAGACATTGCTTACGGATGCTCCGGTTGTACAGATGTTGCCCAAACCGGGAAAACCCCGAAGCTGCTGGCACAGGACATGAACCTAGCATGGAATCCACCCAGAGACTTACGCCGGCTTCATAGCCTTCTGGTTTTAAATGACTATTTTGCGTTCAATGACAGACGTCGTTTGGACATAAAGTATGAATGTATTTGAGAATAAGTATGAATTATTGAACGGCTCTTTTTGTAAGCCTAATGTCGGCAAGCAGAGGTGGTTGATTACTTTATTGTTACTTCTGTCTGGTAACGTGCAACCTAACCCTTGCCCTGAGTTACAGCTCATTCCGACGCCATCTGATTTTAAATCCTTGTCGGGTCTCAGTGTCATACATATAAATGTGCGCAGTGTGTTACCCAAAATGGATATGCTCAGAATATGGGTTAAATCAACAGATGCCGACATTTTTGTAACATCTGAAACTTGGCGGACAAAATCAATTGCTGATAATGATATTTGTATTGATGGCTACAATGTGTATCGTGCTGACAGACCAAAGAAAGGTTGAGGTGTTGCTATTTATGTTAAGTCGAAATTTCATGTTAAGGTAATTGTCTCTGAATCAATTAGCAAGCAACTGGAATTTCTGGCACTGAATGTGGAATTGGTTAAGGGCCTCTGTATAACTGTTGTCGGATGTTATAGGCCTCCATCTGCCTTAAATGTTGTTGCGTTGCCGTCTCTTTTGCATCTTCTATCCAGATTGGACTACACTGAAATTATTTTAGCTGGTGATCTTAACTGGGACTGGCTTAAGCCAGCATCTTACTCTATTAATTAATTGAGTAAGATCGTCCAAATCTCAAGTGCCCTGAAAAGTCAACTTTAATTGACTTGATTCTAACTAATGTTCCCCATAAATTCTCTGCTGTTGGTGTTTTTTGGAATGACTTAAGTGACCATTGTGTTGTTGCTGCTGTCAGGAACACTAAGATCCCTAAATCGAAGCCACGTGTCATTTGTAAGAGGAATCTCAAACAATATAATGAGCAAGGTTTTTTTCATGATTTGTTTAATTTTAATTGGAGTAGAATTTAGCTAATCCCTGATGTAGAGTCAGCCTGGACATTTTTTTAGTGATGGTTTTACCCAAATCATAAATAGACATGCCCCATTCAAGAGATTTAGAGTAAAGGGTCTAATAATCCCTGGTGTTCCACTGAGTTAGCAGACATTATTCAGCAACGTAACTTGGCTTGAGCTAAGGCAAGGAAAACTGGAGTTTCCTCCGACTGGCTTGATTTTAGAAAACTTAGAAATATATGCTCCTCTTTTTTGAGCAAGCTAAATCAGATTACTATCTGTCTGTCACTACCGAAAACCTAAATGACCCAAGGAAATTTTGGAAAGCCATAAAATCCCTTTCTGTGAGCAAAGATTCTCATGTTTATCAGCTTTTATTATGAAGGATTCTGTTGCTGTTAGTGAATTGAATTGTTCAATATGAAAGACCTAGGACTTGTTGAATTAATTTTGTTAAATGCTTTTAAGTTGAAAATGAAGGAAATTGAGCTAGACTCACTAAGATGTGTTTTGAATAGGTTTTTGTTTCCAGGTTACAGAAATGGGTCTTTTAGGATTGCTGCAGTGTGAATTGATTTGCTTTATTTTAGTTCTATTTAAATTTTTGTCCCTGTGTGTTTGTCTGTAACTTTTGTCTGTAACTGTGGTTCATTGTGCTGCTGCCTGCCTTGACCAGGTCACCTTTTGAAAAAGAGATTTTTAATCTCAATAGGTTTTTCTCCTGGTTAAATAAAAACAAAAAAGCCTAGTGCTCGTTTTACACCCAACGAAATATCTAGCTAATGGGGGAGCATAGGTAGGCTAGGGGAACTCTTATTAATCTTAGAAAACCTCAGAAAGTGAAATTTTCATGCCATGGGTTCTTTAATAGTAGACAGTGCTCAGGATGCCACTATCTCTAGGGCTTGATATATTTAAACTAGGAGTATTGAAACAATAAGCCGATCTAGTGGTAAGGCTCATAATGCATAATGGTTGATTTGCCCGTTCATTGTGGGTCAGAGGATTCAGTGTGTTGAGCATTGATGCTGTTAATCCACTACTCGTAAATTAATCTATTAATTTTGACCTAGAGAGGTTAGTTTAGTCTGGGTATAGATTTTGGTCTGTGTGGAGTTGAAGAAGGGTTACGTGTCTGTACCAGGGACAAAGCCCACTTGATACCTTATGTTTGAACATGTTATAATTACTTTATGTCATTGCCTTCTATCTCGTGTTCAACAGTGTATGCATGTCTTATTGAACTTACACAAGTGGTTAACATGAACGCACACCATTTACTGAATATAATATATTGTATAACACCTTAGAATGAGGTGTAATAGACTGGATCAGTTGTTCATGTAAGAACTGGTATTATGAGTGTAACATGTGGACCAGAAGATGTTATCGAACAGAGAGGTGGATTGTGGGGTTTTGCCCGCTGTGTGGGTGACCTGATCATGTAAATCAGGTTGTTGCTGATCCCATGATGGCTATTTGGGTCACTGGGTGAAATGCAAAATATTTGCCCTCAAGAGAGACATAGGCCTATTTAGATCAATTTCTAACTCCACTAATGGTCACAGTTTAGATTGAGGTGAGAGTAGGGCTGGGCAATAATTCGATTGCGATTATTAATCGTGATAAAACTCACATCGATTATGACGATTGTTGCCTCCCTGCCAAAGTAGTTTGATGTGGTAGTCACTCACAGGTCTTTAAGTTTTAAACATATTATTTTATGTAGCATAATATCTGGTTTTACAATGTTTACATTTTGCACTTACATTATATTTTATATAATTAAGTTCGGTTCATGTGCCAGGGCCTTTGTTCATCCACTTTTTTACTTTTTATGTGTTGGTTGTGGTGATTTATGATGTTTTCTGAAGCCCTGCCAAAGGAGTTTAATGTTAAAGAAGTCAGAGCTTTTATTTTTATTTACATTATTTTCAATAGGTTACAAGGCAAGCAACCTTATATTATTCTGTTAGTGGCAGATAAATCATGTTTGTGAAGTTAAATGTTTATATTTAAATGTGATTAAATGTTCCCTTATCACAAATATGGTAACAAACAAAAGTGTATGGTTTAACTAATGAACACTCTAGTTTCTTCAGGCTTCAGCAGTATCAAATAAAATATCGTGATTAATATCGATATCGATCAATATCAAAAAAATAATCGTGATAATTTTTGCAACATCGCCCAGCCCCAGGTGAGAGACAGATTCAATGGTTTTATATGGTTTGGTTTCATGCTGTTAACATAGTCACCATTAAAACCGGTTTGGTGGATGGCAGTCCAGTGTAACATAACATAACTATAACATACATAAAGATTGTCAACATAATTAATTTTACAAGTTAAACGTTGATTATAAAATGTTCCAGGGATTCTTTAAAAGACTGTTTTTTCGGACCTGTGTTTGTGTGTGTTTGTGAGCATGTGGTTGAGAGCCATCTCCACCCTGTCTCTCTGCCCAGTTCAATGAGCCCCAGTCTTGCTGCTGGTATGTCCTCTAGCATGGAGACGCCGAGGAAGCGGAAGGGCAGCACAGACAACCAGTGAGTACCATGGAGCTGTTTCCACAGCCATCACCTGCATGGCTATTTCAGGTTGTAATAATATCTGTGGCGTTTGTCTGCACAAGGATGTGTCGGGTTATTCAAATGGACTCACCGTACTTGTGTTGCAGGGACTCCAAAGCAGCCTCTATTCCTGATGCGGATATGGAGGATGAAGAAGAAGAAGATGAAGAAGAAGAAGAAGAAGGGTAAAGTGGCTTTCAGGGCCGACCCGATCAGACCTAGTGTGTACTGCTGTGATGTTCAGAAAAGTATTGGTAGATGAGTCTGACTCTAGACACTCCGTTCTGTCGGCTCCGTTGCCTGTGTCAAAAAGTTGTGAACTTTTCAGGCAGCGACGGATCTGTCGGACAATCAGATTGCGGTTATGCAAATACACTCCACTACTGGATCCATTTTACTGGATCCTGGTCCTACTGGATCCGGTAACAAGCAGGAAGAAGCAGGAAATATCCGGCTGTTATATTTTTTTAAAGAAATGTGGAATCGATAGGATTGTTTTTAGTCCCCTGTTGTTTGTCATCTTTTGTATTTATATCCACACATCGGCTTTGTTAATAGGAAGCGATTTGATTGGCAGCAGGCTTTGTCTACAAAGACTAGTCCCCTATACGTCAGACACTCCCTCGGCCATCCGTTGACGGACGCATGTAGTGTGGCCGCGGCGTCATTCTAACAACATGAATGATGTTTGTGTGCAGGTTCGACGGAGAGGACCAGAAGGTGAAGATACAGTGCTTCAGGTTTGTGTACTACAGCTGCCTCATTCTGTAGGTTCCAGTAGTTCCCACTTGAAAAGACTCGGGAATGAATGTGTTGAACCTGCCAGTCTGAAACAGGAGGACACTTTTGCCACCTGACCACGCCCACCCGACCTGTTGGGGGAGGGGCGGAGACTATAAAATGTTTGTGCACCCTTTGGCTCATCCTTTGCACTCTCTGCCGGCACGCTCAGGCATCCTGTGTGCGTCTTCACAGTTAAAGACACAAACATGAATGAAATATGCATAAAATAATATTACTATTTATAATAATAAATAATGCAAAATAAAGTATCAAAATCAACTTGAAGAATAAGGAAATAAAAAACCCACTGGTGTTGCATTAAACCCTGCCTTCTCCCTGCTCTTATTCGTCACTTCATATCACTCCCTTCTGACCGAGACTCTCGCTGAACCTTGCTCCACCCGAACTATTCCACATCAGCCTACAGTTCCTTCACTACTGCTCGGGTGAATCTATTCTTCTTTCCGTGTCTGCAGGGAGCCCCACAGCCAGATCGAGAAGCGCAGGAGAGACAAGATGAACAATCTGATTGACGAGCTGTCAGCTATGATCCCCTCCTGTCATCCCATGTCTCGCCGGCTGGATAAACTCACTGTTCTTCGAATGGCCGTGCAGCATCTCAAGTCTCTAAAAGGTATCCACAAACATCACACTCTTCAGTTAGTTCACAGAAAGTCCTTCATCCAAGGTGCAGGACCTGGCATGGCGCCTAATGCTATAACATTAGTCTAGTTCAGCTGTGCATGGAGCCTAATGCTATATAATAAGTCTAGTTCAGCTGGGCACGGAGCCTAATGCTATATAATAAGTCTAGTTCAGCTGGGCACGGAGCCTAATGCTATAACATGAGTCTAGTTCAGCTATGCCTGAGCTTTTCCCTGCCGCTGTTTAAGTAGCAACAATCCATGGGTAATTGTGACTGCACCATTATTTGCCTTTGCACAATTGCTGGCTTTGCTATGACCTCCTTTTTGGAGCAGTTGCATTTCCACTGAAGCCAGAGGCATAGTTTCTAGGTGAAAGCAGGCTATACTTCCCCTTCAATATGAAGAACACAGCCTTTTTAATAGCAGTTCCTTTTCTTGAGCACTGGGTCTTTTTTTACGCACGCACTGTAGAATTAACAAAGGAAAGCAACACAGAATGCCTGAGAGCCTTACTGCATTATATTCCGTTATATTTAGAATTCTCCCACTGTGCCTGAATATTATGTTTCCAAATTGCAAAATAAATTTGCAATCCACATTTGCTGTTCTTCATTTGAATAAAGCGGGAACACATCTTAGATGCAGCCTTCTCGCCTTAATAGTCCAGATGAATTGGAAAACAGTTTTCAATAAGGGGACGCCGAATAAGACCATAATAGGACAATCTAGAAAAGAGGGCTTTGTCTAGCACTGGTTTTATGGAAAGTCACACTGTTTCATCGAGGCTGCTGATGTTCACTCTACACATTCGGCCCATGCTTGTATCTTCTCATGAGAACATCATCGGTCTAGATGAGTGCAGGCTACTTGCTAACTACAATCCTCTTCATCTCTGGTTCCTGCAGGTTCCTCTTCTTCGTTTTCTGAAACTAGCTATAAGCCTTCATTCCTCCCTGATGAGGAATTCAAACAGCTTGTGCTCAAGGTAGAAGATGGTTTTCACACGCACATTTTACTATTAGTATTATTTCAATTCTAAAGGTGAGCTTTTTACTACGTATTTATGTGCCTCTTTAGTTGCCTCTCCAGTCTAAAGGGAGGACATAACGGGGAGCCGTCTTCTGATTTGTTTTAACGTTCTTGCTCTTCTTTGATGCCTTATCTCTGCAGGCTGCCGATGGCTTTCTGTTTGTGGTAGGCTGTGACCGTGGAAAGATAGTCTTCGTCTCTGAATCCATCACCAAGATCCTCAACTATAGTCGGGTAACACCTGCGCCTAAGTGTGTTCCTTACTGAACCAGCTATAATACCATCACATTGTATTCTCGATATCTTCACGCATCTGTGAGCTATGATCCTAAAAAAGATGGGGGGGGCTAAAGAGTTGTTGTTGCCCCCTCCAGGCGGAGTTGATTGGCCAGAGTCTGTTTGATTACGTCCATCCTAAAGACATGGGGAAGGTGAAGGAGCAACTCTCCGCCTCGGAGCTGTACCCCCGCGAGCGCCTCATAGACGCTAAAAGTAAGTTGTTTGGGTGTTGGTTCCGCGGACTGTGGGGTAACGGGCTGTCCGCGATGGACCTCCAGGCTCTGGCTCAAGGCTCTCCTGACCCAGGCGTTGGTTGTTTCTCTCCAGCCGGGCTGCAGGCGCCGGCCGACCTCCCAGTCGGCGCAACCAGGCTGCGCTCCGGAGCCCGCCGCTCCTTCTTCTGTCGCATGAAGTACAACAAGGTCTCCGTGAAGGTGGAGGAGAACGAGTTCCAGCCGGGCCCGTCCAAAAGGAAAGGTGGGAGGACTCGTCGTCCGGAGAACTTTGTTGAGGACGGTCTGATATTCACCTCCATGTACATCGTTTTAATCTGCTGAGTAATATCAATGTGTGAGGTAACACATGCCCAATTGATTAATAGTATTTCACTTGTTGCCATGAATTCAAAGGAACTCTTTAAATACAGGACCTGTTACATTTTCAAAATAATAAAAGGTCCAAAATATGTTGTTAAATATACTGAGCTTATAGTTGATCCAGGCAGCCATTGTAGCAGTTATTTTATGCCGCTGTTATGATAATTAGTAAGTGTTATTATTTTATTATTATCAAGTGTGTTGAAAATAACATAATGCCAATAACAGGCATTTACCTCATATGGGGCGGGTTTTATACGATGACTACTGAAGATGACCAAGATGGCTGCCACTGATCTGGAACGTTCTGATTGTGAAGTGTTAAATGAGCTGAATGGTATATTTTCTCTCAAACAAGATCAAGCAACGGCACTTAAAGTGTTAGTCGATAAGAGAGGGGTGTTTTTGTTTGGTAGCAACACAGCTCAGCGCTCTGTGTGTGTGTTGCTCTGATTGGTCGCAGGTCTACCCAATCCACTGGCCTTCCGGTCTGTGCCTGTCACATGAATACAATGTAGGGCCCTCGCTGGTTCTGACAGCGTTAGTTTGAATGACGGTGCTCTCACTGAACTACAGCTCACATGGGCCTACGTCACCCAATACTTGACTTTTGCTACCTACAGCATCTTAAATATGTCGGTCACGTGTGTAGACTGGACAATGGCGAACTACAGAAACGGGTTATATTTGACCTGAGGACGCCAAGTAAGATTTGGACCGGGTTAGCCAGGCTGCTGGACGTGGATGTTCAGCAGGCCAGGAGAATGGTGATGAAGACAACATAGTTCCTGACCCACGGACCACGGGGTAAAGCAGGTGCCCCCCAAGGCCACTACTGCGCCTAGTGGGGAACATCTGATGATGACGATGTCCCCTTCCCCTCTGGTGCTTCTGCTCCCCAGAGAGCCAGCGGTTCTGCACGGTGCACTGCACGGGCTACCTGCGTTGCTGGCCCAGCGGCACTCTTGGGGTGGAGGGAGAAGGGGACGCCGGCAAGGAGGGCTCCCCCTTCAGCTGCCTGGTGGCGGTGGGCCGGGTCCACGCCCACACCCCTCCCCAGGCCAACGGGGGGGTGCAGGTCAAGCCCACCGAGTTCATCACTCGCTACGCCATGGATGGGAAGTTCACCTTTGTTGATCAAAGGTATCGCTTTTTATACCCTTTATGTATGGCTTTCCTGAATTAAGGTTGGGTGGGTGTGTTGTGTGGGTGGGTGTGGTGGATTGGGTGGGATTGGGTGGTTTGTTGTGGGTGAAAGACTGTCGGCACGTATTAAAAGTAATGTTTTATTTGTTTTCTTCTGTCAAATATTGAATTCCTACAGTGGAAGAACGGGTCCTTTTGTGAATCTTTTTGAGTAAAGAGATTTTCGACTCATTTAAATGCAATGCCTTTCTTAATAATGGCATTTTTCAGATAATTTAGAACATAACTATTTTCATTTTAAAAATGTAAAGTACAATCATTGTCATGAAAACAATCCCATGCCAGGCAGCTCGTTCTAGGATCCCATGGGCTTGAATGGATACCTTATCTTTACATTGTGACGTTCTTCTTCAGGGCAACCACAGTTCTGGGCTATCTGCCCCAGGAGCTCCTTGGGACTTCGTGCTACGAGTATGTCCACCAAGACGACCTCCTCCACCTATCTGAACGGCATAGGGAAGGCAAGCTGTGTGTGTGTGTGTGTGTGTGTGTGTGTGTGTGTGTGTGTGTGTGTGTGTGTGTGTGTGTGTGTGTGTGTGTGTGTGTGTGTGTGGGCCCGTCCCTGATGGCGCTGTGGCCGTACTCTCTGAGCTTTCTACCAGGGCGATGATAGAAAGCTCTGTCGCGTTTCGGAAAACCTTTTTCCAGCTTCTAACCTTGGCATTGCTTTTTCCTTTCTTTCCCCATTAGTTCTGCGGAGTAAAGAGAAGATCGAAACAAACTGCTATCAGTTCAAAACCAAACATGGCTCCTTTGTCACTCTACAAAGTCAGTGGTTCAGTTTTGTTAATCCCTGGACCAAAGAAGTGGAATACATCGTGTCCACCAACACGGTTTTATTGTAAGTCCTGGTGTACTTTGTTTTCTTCATGAATAACATGAATCATTATTTTATTCTCATCTTGATACTGTTTGAATACTCCTTTGCCCCCTGGGATGCTGAGCAGACAGGAGCAGGATGGGTCCAGTCAGAGAGGGGCAGAGGCGGACCAGTCCAGTGACTCAAAGACTGGTGAAGGTGGGAAACAAAGGCTCTTTAAAGGTCGCCATGACGTGATCAGAACCAGAGATTCTTGGTAGTGTGACCATCTTGTGTCATTCAGGGGACCTCCTCATGTTTCCCATGAGTCTCTCCTTGTCTTTTAACTGTCAGATAGATAGATGGACGGACTGACAGACGTCCATCTATCCATCCATCCATCAGACAGACAGACCGACCTAGATAGGGTCTGGCAATCCTATCCAAAAAGTGCAGAGCACACAAACAGGGTTACCCTTGGCAGGTTCGAGGGAGAGCGAGAGCCTCGCTGAACTTGTTAGTGTCGGGGCAGGTCTCCCTTTGCTGGTAGCCGACGAGGTGGATGAGCTGATTGGTGGATCCAGAGGACCTAAATGGTGGAGGCGGGATGATGATGTGGATGACTGACACCTGATGACAGAGGGACAACAAGACAGAAACATACATACCGTGGCTGTAAAAACACTTTAAATTGGAAATATCTTTTTTTGGGGGCTATCCAAGACAATCTTTACATTGCTATTAAACAAGTTTGTTGACAGCGTTGTAATATAATTAAGCAGATTGATTTCTTTAATCGATCAACAACCCTGAAATATATATTTTTTTTTTCAAGGTGGCCTAAAGTCCCATCCGATAATCCCAGGGATGTCCTGTAAACCAGGCACCATGATCTACGCAGGAAGTATCGGAACTCAGATCGCAATTGAACTTCTGGATTACAACAGGTGAAATTAACCCAAGATCATTGATTATTTTCTTCTATTGGTTTTTCCTGTACATTGAATTCGTTAGTTATTTAATGGATCGACGGCTAATGGAAGAATATGTTTATACTGCTTATAACGGCACATACATAATGTATCATAACAACATACACACGACTGCTTCTGCCCCAGGATAAACTCCTCCCCTTCCAGCGGCAAGGCCAGCCCCTTCAGCCTGCTGCAGGACAGGTCCCCCCAGGGCCCTGCTCAGGGCCCCACTCAGGGCCCCCGCGCTAATGTAAGACTCACTCACTCACTCACTCACTCACTCACTCACTCACTCACTCGTTATTAATCCTTCATGGTGTGGGGTCCCTCAGGGGTCCAACGGCGAGGCGACAGACATGGAGGTACCAGGGAGCTCTGAAGACGAGCCACAGGACACGCCCCATCCAAGGCGGGAGTCGCCCATGGGTACGGTCGTCAAAATGATATACTGTATACTACTGTATTACTACCCATTAAAACTAGTATTAAAACTAGTATTTTGAGAGCGATTCGACCAAGAATTAGAATCAGCCCCTGTAAAGAGTGGTAAATGCTCTTGGTGCTTCCCTAGGGCTGTTCTAAGACCCTCAGTGTAAAGAGTGGTAAATGCTCTTGGTGCTTCCCTAGGGCTGTTCTAAGACCCTCAGTGTAAAGAGTGGTAAATGGTCTTGGTGCTTCACTAGGGCTGTTCTAAGACCCTCAGTGTAAAGAGTGGTAAATGGTCTTGGTGCTTCCCTAGGGCTGTTCTAAGACCCTCAGTGTAAAGAGTGGTAAATGGTCTTGGTGCTTCACTAGGGCTGTTCTAAGACCCTCAGTGTAAAGAGTGGTAAATGGTCTTGGTGCTTCCCTAGGGCTGTTCTAAGACCCTCAGTGTAAAGAGTGGTAAATGGTCTTGGTGCTTCCCTAGGGCTGTTCTAAGACCCTCAGTGTAAAGAGTGGTAAATGGTCTTTGTGCTTCCCTAGGGCTGTTCCAAGACCCTCAGTGTAAAGAGTGGTAAATGCTCTTGGTTCTATGGATGTTGAACGGTCAAATACAGATGTCTCCTTCACATCCCAAGGACGGTATTCCCACAGCACTGAGAAATAACATATAAGATTGAAATGCTTAAAAAAAAGTACTTTGTTGTATATGAAAATAACAACGTAATTATTATATTATTGTCCATAACAGAGGTATAAGCTAAATCGATGGGGTGTCCCGTGACTGTTATTGGAACCTGTGGTTCGCTGGGTGGTAAGAAACCTTGGTTTGACCTCAGCCACATCACCAACCCGCCAAACATTATCTTCCAATAAGAGGACACTTTGTCCTGGTTTGTTCCTGACGTAAACTTTAATGTAATAATGACCCTCAAGTAGACCGTTTATAAGGATATTTAGAATGAATCTATCGATCTATGGACATCATGTCACATAGGCCTTGCTTGTTGTGGTCTGTGTTTCCCTGGATGTCCCAGCCCTTACCCCCTGTTGTTCCTCCTGGTGTCCTCAGGGGAGGCCCCTCAGCTCGACCTCGAGGGGCCCGGCCTGGGCGGCCTCACCAGCGACGAGGCGGCCATGGCCGTCATCATGAGCCTCTTGGAGACCGACGCAAACCTGGACTTTGGAGAGATGCACTGGTCGCTTTAGAACCTTCTACCTCTCAGAGCGACCTGGGGAAGAAAGGATTTATTTATTGGTTTGGATTCTCCATGCAAGCTGTGTTATATTCAGGGGACTGTTGTGCACCAGGGCAGCATTCATGTCAATAAAGGGACCACTTCCTGCAACAGGAGGAGGCTCAAAAAACGTACAGCTGGGTTTGCTGCCGAGCGCCGGACCCTAGGCCGCGTCCTCGGTCTAGCCACATTCTCTCACTACTAATGAACACTAAACTAGGGGCCCGATGACATTCTCTTCTTCTCCAATCTATCGGTCTACACTTGAAAAACGGAGGGGAGGAACCATGCAAATTTTCTTTGAAAGCTGCACTGAAATAGGGTGTTTTAAAGAAAGACGTTAGGAGGATCTGACGGACAGAATTGTGCAGTCCCCCCCCCACAATGAGCTGCTTGTCAACTTGAAAATGCCAGGCTGTTATGCTCGTGTGGTTCTAGAGCTAAAGGCAAGCCACTCTTGAGGGAATGTTCACTTGTGTAGAGCGTTGTCATTCAGCATGCAGACCTCTGGAGAAAAGACCGACAGCGTAGTGCAGTGCTGAGTGTGAAGGGCTGGTAATGACAAGTGTTGACCAAGTGCTATGTGTTACATACTGGAGGAGGAACTTGCCTTGGGCTAATGTTAGATATACACATTGAAAATAACATAATATAACTCTGAACCCAACACCAGATTCTCAAAGAAGCCAAGCCTTGCAATATGAGCACAGCATTTTTTGCGTTGGAATGCAATTATTATTAAAACTTCCACATTTGCTAAAAATGGCTGATTATCCATCGTTGGATCTGCATCTGAGGACAGAGGCTGGTTACTCAGGGACCAAATGAATCAGAATTTTTATCCATTACCATATAGAAATCAACCTTAATTTACTAACACATGCATTCTTATTTTTTTTCACATATAGATATCATTATCAGATAAACACATTTTTATTTGCTTTAATTTGTTCTTGTATTGGTGTTATATTATGCAGTGAGTCTGACACATGTCAGGTCTATGTTCCCGAGCTTGTGGAAAGCCCATAGTTTTGTGAATGGTTGTTATAGGCTACACTATGCAGGGATACCAGATGTTCTATACTTGATGCCCTTTCTCTTAATTCTTGCAAAAGCTAGTAATGCATGGTTAAAGACTGATTGTGTTGGTTGGAGAGCAGGATGCTATTGTAAGCTAGACAGCCACATGTTGGTCAATGTTTAAATTACCAAAGTGATTATTCAACCATCGTCAACAGTTTTAACTGCAGCAAGTGTTGTGCTGCAAATGTCAAATCATTGCTGATGCCAAATATGGTGAAAAGTCCTCTAGCTTGCAACTTTATTTCAGGGAACTATATTATATATCCATATTGGATAAATGCTCAAAGCAATATTCCAAACGTTTTAATCGCATAGTATCCTTGTTCTATGCATCTGAAGGACTGCCCTCTAAGGTTTGGGAAGGCATCCTAATATGATATGGTTTTCACCTGGAGACCACAGCTGAAACACGTGGTTTTATTTGAGCCTTTGCTTACTGGTTAAGATATGATTCTGCTCCTGTGACCGTAGCTATCACTTTCAATACTTCAATAGTCCACATTAAGGGTTGACATATTTTCTTTATAATTAAACTTTAGATTAAGTATTTTTCCGATCTTAAAATAATTTATGACCAGGTAACTAGCCGCTCATTTAAAATGTGTCTTGTATCATATTTTCAAAACCCCTCCCGGCTCTGATGCTGCCACCTCTCCTGAAACAGTTGGAGAGTCACTTCTATGCCTGTGGATGTTCTCCTGGGCTCGTCTCCCGTGCGTCTGTGGGTCCGTCAAACAGTTCATAATGATGAAGAGAAAAGGCTTCCGATGGATGGCAAAATACACAAGGGCTTCGGTGTCTGATGTGCCTTTGGACAATTCCTGCAGGGCCTTTTCAGGCAGATGTTTCAACTATGGCCCCAAAGGTTAAAGAACCCTGTTTAGAAGAGTGGATACAGGAGTCTTAATTCAAGTTTTCCCTGTTTTGATGGTAATCAAACGAATCAGCTGTACTGACATGTTCCACCCAGACACAGGCAGTGGTTTTAAAGGCCTAATGCTTTCTGTTTGTATCTCCTTGTTGATTTGTTCTTCTGAACCCATTAAGTCCACATAGTTCTGAAGCCTGCCTGTGTTTCATCAGAGCCCACAATGTGTTTTATTAAAGGTGACATATTATACCACCAGGTGTGAGTGTGATTAGCCATTACAAGCCGTTTTGAAAATCTGCCTCTTCTGACATCACAAGGGGGCGTATCCACCTAGATGAGTGCTAGATAGATCCCAGTGGACTGTAGCAAACGTTGCTCATTTAGTGGTATAATATGTCACCTTTAAATTATTCTAAAGCTTTTTCCAGAATAAAATTTGGTATAGGAAGGATATCGTATGTTGTCATGATGCCCTGGACGGAGTGTATTTACGTTGCATGAGCTTTATAACGATTCTCTTGTCTTTTGTTTCATGTATTTAGACTAATGGAATCAGTTGGACCCTAGAAGCTGGAACAGAGACCTCCCAGTGCTTAGCGGTCTAAAGTAATGCCGTTCAGTCTTGGATAACATCTTCAATCCAAAGCAGAGTTTGTCTCTGAATGTGTCATGATGTAAATGAATTAAACGTAGCCATCCAGTATGATAAAACTAGAAATAATATCCTGTCCAGTTTTGACTCCTTAATTAAACACACTAACCAGTTTACCATCCTGCCCTTAGTCAGATCACAGCCTGATTGTTTTGACTGTGGCTGCTTTCCCTGTAACGATATCCAACCAGCTATGCTTAGTGGTGGTTCTCCCCTACTCCCTCCTAGTTCCTTGCATGAGATTAGGTTTGAGTAATTTGTCCAATGTGATATGGGGGTGAAGGCAGTTAGAAGAAGCGAAGTGGGGCAGGGGCCCGCTGGACTGCAGAGATTGGGTCCGGCCCCTTCTGGCGTCGGACTCAAGGATCATGACCATCACTCACATTTAGTTTGTTCAGTCCTGACTTCATATCCATCAGCACTGCCACAAGTTCAAATATTTTGGCATGTTGATTGTGTTGGCAATTCTCTGCAATCCCATGGGCCTAGCATTCTTTAAAAGACAATATATCTCTTTAAAATGTCCATGAATATTGAAAGAATTTCAATTATTCATATTGAAAAATAAATATGTATCACAATACCTTTTTTTACTTCATTTATATGAATAATGTTGGGTTTTAAATTGCAGGAAGTTTATAAATGAATGTCTAGTAGACTGATCCCATAGGTTGACTTTCTAGGCAGAGACCGAATATGAAGAGCAGATTTTCAGAATGCTACCATCACATGTCCGCTACCATGTGAGTCCATTCGATCAATGTTATCACTCACTGCACTACCACTGACACTATACCATAACACTTTGGTAAATCTTCAAATAATAATATAGTTTTTATAAAAAAACAATCATGATAAGCTGTTGGATAGTTTATATAGTTATAACAATACATATATGTAATATTAAATGAATAATGTATAATTCAATTTAACTACTCTTTTTGAGAGTATAGTCCCATTAGTTTATTTATATTTAAAAAAAAACGAATTTATGATTTGTTGATTAGGATTGTCCAACAAGATACTTCTGAGATTTGGCCAAGACAAAAATGGAAAGCGAAACAAAGTCTGCACATTTCAGTCTTCATGAACTTCATTTAACTGGTGGATTTAACAACAGTGGGCCGTTTAAGACTGGTAAGGGATGCAGAGACAACATTGTCAACACCAGATAATAAGGCAGGACTTTGGAATGCCCATGTATTCTCTGTAGATATTGGGCTGTAATTGTGCACATTCCAGATCAGGTTAGCTCTTTAGGAATATACCATGAAAGTGACAAATAACATACCCAGGGGGCAGTAATCCAGCCATAGTTACAAGTTTACCTTCTATCTAAAGTCATCAATGCAGCTCTGATTCATTATATTAGCTACTAGCCATTTCACAAGTGCTAAATACTATACATTATTATTGTAATATTCAGACATTTCTGCCACTGATTTGAAGGCCCTAGATATAATATAGTCCTGATAATAAATGTGTGGTTTGTGCAGGGAACACAGCAGAGAGTACAGCCGATACTACAGCCACACAAAGGAGCTGAACCTCAATGCCTCTGACAGTTCAGATCATGTCTGCCTGCTCCTGTTGTCTCTGGCCGTCCTCTGCCTGGGTGCGCGCGTTAAGAGGCCATTGGAGGATGGATCAGAGAGAGGCTGGAATGTGGCCGTGTGAAGGTGGTCTCGGAGAGGGGTCTGGGACCCTCTGATGAACCAGAACAACACCACGTGGTTTGGATTCAGGAGCAGCATGAAGAATGGAGATGGAGGCCTGGGACCGGCTGCAGTGGTCTCTGTTAGTTCCTAGTTAACACATTCTCACCTCTGTGTTATTAACTATAGTTCCTAGTTAACACATTCTCACCTCTGTGTTATTATCAACTATAGTTCCTAGTAAACACATTCTCACCTCTGTGTTATTAACTATAGTTCCTAGTTAACACATTCTCACCTCTGTGTTATTAACTATAGTTCCTAGTTAACACATTCTCACCTCTGTGTTATTATCAACTATAGTTCCTAGTAAACACATTCTCAGCTCTGTGTTATTATTAACTATAGTTCCTTGTTAACACATTCTCACCTCTGTGTTATTAACTATAGTTCCTAGTTAACACATTCTCACCTCTGTGTTATTAACTATAGTTCCTAGTTAACACATTCTCACATCTGTGTTATTATCTACTATAGTTCCTAGTAAACACATTCTCAACTCTGTGTTATTATTAACTATAGTTCCTTGTTAACACATTCTCACCTCTGTGTTATTAACTATAGTTCCTAGTTAACACATCTCAACTGGGGACTGTTGACTACAGTTGGACTACAGTAGAATGGTCACACCTGATATTTGAAAGAAACGTTTTCTTGTTGATTGTTGATTCTCCTGTCTGGTCTGACGTCTGTGTTGTGTATTGATTTCTTCTATATTTTTGACACATGAACAATTGGCCCACACTTAACAGTAAAATGTATTATCAAAAGAAAAAAACGTTTTATATTGCATAGTACTTTTCTGGGAGCTCTGCTGTGAATAGGCCTACATTACAACACTATATCAACTATAAATCTCCTCTAGCTGCTGTTGCGCCCTCAGGCCACTTAGGGTCGCCAGGGCTCCGTACGCCTCACGCTCCTCCCATGGGTCAACGATCCCTGCACAAAGTTCCTTTCCCGAACACCAATCCCGTCGGGAGCAGGGCGGGATGTGGCACTGGTGACGTTTTAACTTTCCTATCCCCCTGTCATTCCGTCATGGCGGTGGATGCAGAAGCGTCCCGGGCTTGCGTTCAAAGATAGTAGAAAGTTCAGAAGCGAGGTTCTTGAAGATTGTTTTTTGGACCAGGTTCGATCGGTAAGTGTTTGAGTCTAAACTCTTTGGCTCGCTTTGGACTGCAGAGATTCTGTAAACGTCTGTTTCCTAGAAGGTGGTGACTTCGTGTAGACTACATGTGTGTCTGCCATCTAGGAAACGTATCGAGGAAACTTACTTTGAAACATGTTGGAGGCTGTTTGTGACCGATCCGTTAGTGCTCGTCTCCTCGCTGCTGAACTATTCCTCAGACCTCCAACGGGCTGGAGATAGACCCCGGGCCACGTCTCCTCAGACCTCCAAGGGGCTGGAGATAGATCCGGGGCCCGGGGGCAAGTCTCCTCAGACCTCTAAGGGGCTGGAGATAGATCCGGGGCCACGTCTCCTCAGACCTCCAACGGGCTGGAGATAGATCCAGGAGATAGACCCATGGCCCGGGGCCACCTCGTCCCTTACACTTACACTTTATTCTGCATGGCGTTGGTTTTCCTGGAAGGGGGTCTTAAACTCGAATCCAACAGTATATGTTATTATACCTGTTTATATACAGATGATCTTTGAACAGACGTCGAGATGGTCCTCAAGTGTTTTCAGGAGTTTCTCTGCACGTTCCTCTGAAATCAGTGCTCGGCTCTGAGCGGGTCTGCCCGTTACGATGTTTGTGTGTTTATAATAAGTTTGCCAAAGGGTGGCGAAAGTCTTTGTAATCATCAGATGTCCTGTTTGTTTTCCTTGTTATTATAATTTATACTACCTGTGTGTGTCCTAGTCCACTGATCCTAACCAGAATGTGTGTCCATAGTCGTTTGTATTTGTTACTGAGTAACCAATGAGTAACTATGTCTCTTATAGCCAAGTTACAAATGGCTGCTGTTTCAGATGTATGTTATGCTGATCCACGACAGGGAGATCACTGCCTTAACCTCCACATGGAGATCACTGCCTTAACCTCATAGAGATCACTGCCTTAACCTCATAGAGGTCACTGCCTTAACCTCCACATGGAGATCACTGCCTTAACCTCATAGAGATCACTGCCATAACCTCATAGAGATCACTGCCTTAACCTCCACATGGAGATCACTGCCTTAACCTCATAGAGATCACTGCCTTAACCTCATAGAGATCACTGCCTTAAACTCATAGAGATCACTGCCTTGCCCTCCACATGGAGATCACTGCCTTAACCTCATAGAGATCACTGCCTTAACCTCCACATGGAGATCACTGCCTTAACCTCATAGAGATCACTGCCTTAACCTCCACATGGAGATCACTGCCTTAACCTCATAGAGATCACTGCCGTAACCTCATAGTGATCACTGCCTTAACCTCCACATGGAGATCACTGCCTTAACCTCCACATGGAGATCACTGCCTTAACCTCATAGAGATCACTGCCTTAACCTCCACATGGAGATCACTGCCTTAACCTCATAGAGATCACTGCCGTAACCTCATAGTGATCACTGCCTTAACCTCCACATGGAGATCACTGCCTTAACCTCCACATGGAGATCACTGCCTTAACCTCATAGAGATCACTGCCTTAACCTCCACATGGAGATCACTGCCTTAACCTCATAGAGATCACTGCCTTAACCTCCACATGGAGATCACTGCCTTAACCTCATAGAGATCACTGCCTCATAGAGATCACTGCCTTAACCTCATAGAGATCACTGCCTTAACCTCATAGTGATCACTGCCTTAACCTCCACATGGAGATCACTGCCTTAACCTCCACATGGATATCACTGCCTTAACCTCCACATGGAGATCACTGCCTTAACCTGATAGAGATCACTGCCTTAACCTCCACATGGAGATCACTGCCTTAACCTCATAGAGATCACTGCCTTAACCTCATAGAGATCACTGCCTTAACCTCATAGAGATCACTGCCTTAACCTCCACATGGAGATCACTGCCTTAACCTAATAGAGGTCACTGCCTTAACCTCCACATGGAGATCACTGCCTTAACCTCCACATGGAGATCACCGCCTTAACCTCATAGAGATCACTGCCTTAACTTCATAGAGATCACTGCCTTAACCTCATAGAGATCACTGCCTTAACCTCATAGAGATCACTGCCTTAACCTCCACATGGAGATCACTGCCTTAACCTCATAGAGATCACTGCCTTAACCTCCACATGGAGATCACTGCCTTAACCTCATAGAGATCACTGTCTTAACCTCCACATGGAGATCACTGCATTCATAATGTTATGAGGAGGAATCACACATTCACATATCAGGATATTTCCACATTAGTCCTCGCAGGCGTGTTGTTATGGGGTTGCTGTCTGACATTTTCCCATCGTTGTAAGTGACAGAAGGGTCCAGGTTGTTTGGCAGTAAGAGGTGTGGTGACCAGGCCATGAAGAGTCACACGGACAACGACAGTTTTGTCTGCTACTCTGTTCTTAAGTCCTGGTAATGCATGACACATAGCCTGCACAGACTGTGCTAGTATGTGGTTGCTACTTGAAGCCTACATGTGTGTCTGCGTTCTAGGAAACGTATCGAGGTAACTTACTTTGAAACATGTGGAGTCTGGTCTGCAACCAATCTCTGAAAGAACGAGGCACCACTGTTGTGTCTGCTGCTCTGGTGTTATATCCTGTTTATGACACATGTAGCCTACACACACTAGGCTGGCAATCTATCTTGGAATGAGTGTAGTCTGGTCTATTTATTCAGCACTCCTCTTCTAAGGTCTGTATCCAATGTGTCTCACGACTTTTGGCAGACCGGGCACGACTACCAACGACAGTTTATACCCGTGTTGTAAACTCCCCACACCCTAAGGTTATTGCAGCCGTTCTTAAAGTGGGTTCCTATCTTCTGCAACCTGCCCAGTTGTTTGTGTGGTGTGTGTGTGTGTGTGTGTGTGTGTGTGTGTGTGTGTGTGTGTGTGTGGGGGGGGGGGGGGGGGGGTCCATAAATGGTCCTTTCTATGTTCAAGTCTCCCCAGGGCCCCATTTGTCCTTCATTGTGTGCAAGAAGAGAGTTCTGATCTATCACAGAGTGGAAAACAGTGAAAAGCTTGAAAGGTTTTCCCTGTTTGAAGCCCCAGAGCTGAGATGTGTTGAGGTCCATTAGTGAGTTGGAGGCTTTCCTTACAGTCCGAGTGTGGGTCCTATTTCTGGGAGGCAGGGGGCTGTCAAAAGATTATTCCGATATTGCGGTCGTTGGATGCGCTATCTGCTTCAATGAAGCTTATCTTCAGCCATCTCTGTCTGTCTGTGTTTCTGTCTCCGTCCTCTATCTCTATCTCGCCCTCCCTCCCTCTCTCCCTCTGTATGCTTCTCTGGTGCAATGGCACAAGGGTGAACAATGGCCTCCTGTGTTGGTCTGATGGTTCTGCCGCTGGCCCATGGTCGTACACAGAGGGATTCTGTGTTTGAGTGGATCCCAGTTGTCCTGTTAGGAGTCATCCCAAGGTGGTAGCTGGCTCTGTCCGGGACCCAAGCCCTCCATAGTCCTGCTGGTCCACCAACCAATGACTTAACGAGGTCCGCCGAGATTATCTCCTCAGCTCATGTCCCTAAGGCCTTTGTAAGTCACAGTCGACTGCCTTTATTTAGAGCACCATTATGTCACAGCCTTGTAAAGCGACGTCCAATCACAGCCATCGTCTTGTATCTCACCATCCAATCATGTCTGGTCATTTCTGGATGTACCATGTGTCCTGTTATTAGTCATGCGTTACATATGCTTTATACTGAGACCTGGTGGTGGGCCACCACAGGGACTTTCTGAGTTCCAACCATTGGCTGACGGCGCGTGTTTGGGCCTGTTCTGTCTTGGGCTTGTTTGATGTGAACACTACTGCGACTACTGCTGCCTTATCCTGAGGCTCGATCTGGCACGTAGGACCTGTAAAGTAGACTGATTTGAAAGAGATGATTGGTTTGGACAGGCGCTTTGAAATCTGTGATTCAAAACTGGGGACGGAGCCTCAACCCGCTGGAACCTTCTCCGGGCAAGGCCTCGGTGAAGGGTTCACCAAAGCCTCGGTGAACCCTTCACCAAGACTTTGGTCTCTGGTTCATTTCTGCCATCTTCTGCATTATTTTCCTGTATTGTTTTGTTCTGTCTGCTGTGTGACAAGCGTGTAAGGCACTATTTTAATTAAAGTAATTATTATTATTATCAAGTGAGCGTTGGCGTGTCATGTCATTGGGAGTATGGCAGGGTGGTATTTTTGCCCTGTGATCGATGACTGCCCTTTAAGCATTTCCCGGTGCATAATCTGTCTGTTCAGACAATTGTATTTTATAAGTGACACAGGAACAGATCCTGTGAATCTTGAGCTGCCGAATAATCATGGCCATCGTTGACGAAAATACAGGTTGAGAAATACGGATAAGCAATGTTATAAAGGAACTTCAGTGGTCTCTTTCATTTCCTGAAGAAGACGTGCCAAAAAAAGAGTGTGTGGTGTGTGTGTGTGTGTGTGTGTGCGTGCGTGCGTGCGTGCGTGTGAGAAATACAACACATCCTTTTGATAGAAGACTAAAGGACGGGTGTGCAGTCTGGGCTGATGTCCAGATGAACAAAATGGATCTTCAGTCAACTTTGAATGTGCATCACTTCTATGATGGAGAAAACATTTCTCCACACAGTCTTGGTGACAGGGCCTAGCGGAAATCAGTGATAGCTTGTGTCCTTTGGCAATATGATGCTTAACGCAAAGTCCAAATATTCCTGGACTTTGTGATTTTATCGTCAAATTTGTTGTTTACATTCGTTGCATTTCTTTCATTGTGTCGGATTTGGCTCAGATTTTCCCTAATAACATCTTCATACCCGTGTTTCAGATTCAGTGTATTCGTGATGTGTTGCATGGAGTCGTTGAACTGGGCTCTTTTCTTCCAGCGGGGTAGAGGGCCAAGATGATGTCTGATGCCAGTGATATGCTGGCGGCGGCTCTGGAGCAGATGGATGGAATCATAGCAGGTAAAGTGGCTCTCCTCCACCTCTCGCTGGTCATAACGCACTCCCTCTGCCCTTAAGTGAGCGCTCGTCTCCCATGTAAACTCCTGCATCTCTTTGCCCAGAGTTTGGAGTAGTCTTGACTAGTCGGTCTTAACTTTTATACGCTGACTCTAATAACCGGTTGAGTTTAAATGCTGCTTTGAGGTCTCCTGACATGTGCTATGTCCTTGCCTGGCCCTGCGGCTGGAGGTCACGGTTGCCATCTGAACTAAAATGTAATGGTCCATTTTTATGTGTGTGGTTATCAAGCATTCATTTAAGAGTCGTACCATCAGGGTTAAAGATCTGAAGCGACCTGTGTGCACTAACACAATGTGTGTTGACGGAGAGCGGCCGCGCTGCGACACTGACCCCTCCACATGCTAGTCCTGCGATTTTTAAAGTCTCATTCCAGTTACAAATAAACATTAAATTGCATAAACTTGTCATATAGCCATACATTTAGTGTAAATGTCTATTTGTTGAGGACAATGTACCAAAATAAATGAATATCAATGAGAAGAAATACATTGTATAGCAAGATGCTATAATCTTGTAGAACCTTATATTTGCATTTTATTCACTGAGAAACAGTGAGCGTTAGGCAGGAAGGTATGAAAGAGAGAGGGAGGACATGCAGCATGGACCACAGTAATCAAAGCTGGCTTTCTGCGGTAAGTACTTAATGCTACGCGCTCTACCCGGTTAGCCAGCGGGGCGGGGGTCCCAAGATGCTATAATCCCAGATACAAAGTTCTTCCCTGACCAATAAACATATGAACTAAATGTAGGGCTGTATCCCTGGTTATATCCCCAGTCCCAGGGGCCCAACAGGTTAAGGTGGGCCTTTATTATAACGGTGTATTCCGTTAACCCGCTACGTGCTTGTTAAGGATGGTCCACACTACAACACGGGTACTCCATCTCGGTGTGACGGAGCTGTTTGACTCTGTCTGCCCCCCCTGCCCCGGCCTCATGGCCCCCTTCCCCCCTCAGGCTCCAAGGCCCTGGACTACTCCAACGGCATGTTTGACTGCCAGTCGCCCACCTCGCCCTTCATGGGCAACCTGCGGGCGCTGCACCTCCTGGAGGACCTGCGCAGCGTGCTGGAGCTCATGGACGAGGAGGAGCAGGAGGGCCTGCGCTGCCAGATCCCCCACTCCACCGCCCTCAGCCTGGGGGAGTGGCTGCAGGGCCACCTGGTGAGGCGGGGAGGACACACGCACGCACGCACGCACGCACGCACGCACGCACGCACGCACGCACGCACGCACGCACGCACGCAGGCAGGCAGGCACGCACGCACGCACGCACGCACGCACGCACGCACGCACGCACGCACGCACGCACGCACGCACGCACGCACGCACGCACGCACGCACGCACGCACGCACGCACGCACGCACGCACGCACGCACGCACGCACGCACGCACGCACGCACGCACGCACGCACGCACGCACGCACGCACGCACGCACGCACGCACGCACGCACGCACGCACGCACGCACGCACGCACGCACGCACGCACGCACGCACGCACGCACGCACGCACGCACGCACGCACGCACGCACGCACGCACGCACGCACGCACGCACGCACGCACGCACGCACGCACGCACGCACGCACGCACGCACGCACGCACGCACGCACGCACGCACGCACGCACGCACGCACGCACGCACGCACGCACGCACGCACGCACGCACGCACACTCACACAGATATTCGTGTATTTCATTGGAGGTCAACGTGTTATGTTGTCTCCGGTGACTCACGCTGAGAACAGCCACAGCTTTTAGGATCAGATCTGCTGTTAAATAGCAGGCAGGCATAAATAGTGTTAATTTCTGTTAAATCCAGAACTTCCTGAAGCTGCAGCCAACCAGGAGAAGTTATGAGAATCTATTCCTCCCTCTTATCATGTTTCATGCTGCGACCGATCAGCCCTATGGAGTCACGTGTTGGCTCTGACTAAATATACATAATGGGTAAACACGGGCCAGCTGTCAGCAGATGAGATCCTCCGACCCAGACTTGACAACAGATTTCCTGGTTCCCTGGGCCCATAAACACCTACGGTCAGCACTGTGTGGCTCTGAGGTGAAGCCGTTCACTCAGACAGGGAGACCTGGGTGTCGACCTGACCCAGCTGGATGCTCTGTGTTTCTGTTACCCTGTCCTCTCCGTCTGCACTCTGCGTTCGCTCCCGTGGTTCCACTGTTTCTTTCTATGCTGGATCGTCTGGTTCCCCTTCCACAGCAACAGACCCCATGTGTTTTATGTTACTCGGCTTGGCTAAGTTTCTGTTTCAGCCAGAGGGCTCATAACTTATCTTTTACTGCTGGTCCTGATTTGGGTCAGAAACACAGCGCCCCGGTTCCTCTCCTACATCACACTCTTGTGAGTGTCTTTCAGATTAGCCGTACAGTCTTCAAAGAAGAGGTTGCGCTGAGCTGGATGAGCTATATGAAGGGCAGGATGAGGCTCTGTACCACAAAGCCCACTCTGTGTAGGCTAGGCACAAGATGTCTGTTCTGGAGAGAGAGAAATTAAATGCAGGTGTTGTGTCCCAGAAAGTTGCAAACACAGCCCTATCTCCAACCCCCTGGGTTGTCCGTGCTACCAACAGCAGGACTGAATGCCATGCTCAATGCCTGAGTTTATGTGGAATGATGTAACTCACCCCAGCAGAGCACTTTAAACCAAGCCTCCTCTTTTTCACCCATTTAAGGTCTTGTTCGCTGGAGGGCCATTCAGCTCTCCGCAGCCGTTCTGTCTGCCGTTTGATGCTTGCTTAGCGTCAGAGGCCTAAACCATTACCTTTCTTTATAATGTAGTTCATGGTCAGTCTCCAACTTTTGCACTGTATACTGTTGAACACACACACACACACACACACACACACACACACACACACACACACACACACACACACACACACACACACACACACACACACACACACACACACACACAAACTACCTCTTTCTACCTCTCTGAATGATTCCCTTTTCCCTTGTCAGTCTAACGGCCACATCTCCCTGTGCGGCGGGGACCACTACCAGGAGCGCCTCACCCGGCTGGAGAGTGACAAGGAGTCTCTGGTGCTGCAGGTAGTCTTCACAGCACAACACACAGCTAACTGGGGCCTTGAAGTGTCGTTTTCTAGGATTGCTTCGAAGCTAGCTGCTCTCAACTAGAATTCTCTCAAGCTATTTGTTTTGTTTTCACATCTTTGTGGTCATTGTTGTGTCTTCAAGCTTTAGCTGCAAAGGATGTAGAAGGAACCAAATTGACTGCATGGAAAGTAGCCTGATAGTTGAACTGCTGATGATGCAAGCATAGACAGCAATACGTATTGGGGACTGCTCACCGCTCCCCTCTGGTCATAATGCTTCACATGAACACCGAGCTGTCTGCTGGGCTGCAGGTGAGCGTTCTGACGGACCAGGTGGACGCACAGGGGGAGAAGATCAGAGACCTGGACGTCTGTCTGGAGGACAACCGAGATAAGCTCAACAGCACAGAGGAGATGCTGCAGCAGGTGGGGATGCCCTGTGTATTTACATGAGTCTGGGGAAAAACGGCACCAGGATGAAGACCTCAATCCAGTTAATCTCCAATCCTGTGGTTTGTGGCATTGGGTCGAATGTAAAAATGTTACAATTGGTTCTGGAGATTTCCCCCTGGTTGGGTCTCATCATGTTTATGTTGCCATTATTGCATTGATTTTGTATTGGATGCGTTGTCTATATTAGGAATCTCTGCCTAAACCCACCTCTACTAAAACATTTCTCTTGATTGGCATCACATATTGACGAGGGCCTCATCAGATGTTGTGGCCCTAGAGTAATACAGGACCACCACCTTATCATGCACTAGGTGGTATTCACTAGGAAAGATGACATTTATTTCAAGTGCAAATTAATTAATTCAACTGCACATTAATCCCTTAGTTGTTATCGACCTATTAGAGCCCTCTATTTACCTTGGGTTATTTTCAGAAATAAAATAAAAAAGTTTATTTTGATGAGAATAATCAATTTGCGACAATATAAACAGAAAACCGCCAATAGTGATATGACTTGGCCTCCACTCTAAGCACTTCAATTAACTATAAATACCTGATAGATTTGAGATTAGATTATATTTGGTTTCAGTAGAGCGTTATGAGCCGTTATCATTCCTCCTGTTTCCTGGCATTAGTTTGGTCATAGTGGAGGGCTTCAGCAGCCGCTGTGGTACTAAAGCATCCTGCCAGCTGTGCGAGCTGCGCTCCGCTCTGGATGAACTGCTGCCCTTCACATGGAGCCCCCCTGCCAGGCTCAAAGCCTACATGGACGCGGCCGTACTGACCTACAGCCCCTCCTCTCCCGCTCAGGAGCTGCTGTGCAGGGCCTCCCTGGAGACCCAGAAGCTGGAGCTGATGTCAGAGGTCTCCAGTCTGAAGCTCAAGCTGAACGCCATCGAGAAGGAGCGGCGAGACCTGGACCGGTTCGGAGACGGCGAGGTACAGCCGATTACAGCCCTCTGAATCAGGCACCAGCCACCCGTTCACTGATTGAAGGTTAAGGATTGATCCTCAATGCAAGTCTAATGACTTAGTTAAAGCAAAGAATCTGGGATAGGAATCACTGAGAAATGTTTTGACAGGTACTGCAGGTATGTCCAAACAAAAGGCCCAGACGAAGCGGGGGGCGGGGCCAGGGCCCCCTGCTCTGCAGGCCAGGGGCCCCTCGCTCTGCAGGCCAAGGCCCCCCCGCTCTTCGGGGCCAGAGCCTCACATCCCCTGGTCCAGCTCTAAGATGAGCCTCACATCCCTTGCTCTAGCCATAAGATGATACTGAGCTAGGGCTGTGCGATATATCGAATATGCTCGATACATCTCCGAAATAACTGTGTGAGATACATTAAATTATTATTCGTAAGTATTGAGTATTTTACGTTCATCTGGGTTTTTTCAAGGGGCAGCCAAGACTTGTTTCGTGTTTAAAACATTCTCCGGTGGCTTTCTGCCTCTCCCTCACGCAGTAACGCGAGGGAGAGGTAAAAAACACTCGTGTCACACACTCACCAACCAATCCCACGCGACATCTAGGTGCGGAAGGGAGGGAACTCATTTTCAAGTTTCTTACGGTTTGCAGCGCCGGCCGGCTCAGTGTAGCATACAGTGTATCCTAACCAATTCAATCGACAAATGAAACATGGAAGCGGACGAACTGCTGGTTCCTAAAATAACTTATAAGGGATCAGTGATCCGGCAGTGTTTTGGATATCGAGAGGAGGACATGGAGCAAAACACGCCAATGCTTGTAACGTCTTGTCTGATCTCGTGTCGTCATGGTTACCAGCTGCACGCTCCCTAACAGTTACACACACAATAGGAATACAAGGCGCTCTCTCGTCTTATGCTACTTCTCTAGCTATAAGTTAGCCTCGGAAAACGTTGTTGTTTTACCCTACTTCAAGCAACCATAAAGAGTTAACTGGGACGTGTCTGCGTGGTTTGTTGGAGAGAGGAGTTATCTATCTGTCGACCCCGGCAAGGCGCAGGGGGTCGAGGGCAGCAAACCACCAATTCCTAAATGAATTAATTCAATAGGTTCAAAAATATCAAACACATTATATCAAAATGAGTTTATAATATTTTAGTTTAATTCATTGCAATGGCCTACATATAAAGAAAATGCTGCCTAAATTAGTTATTTGTGTACAATATTTTTAGATGATTCAGCCTTAATTTTTATAAGCCTATTAATGTTTGTTTATCTCTCTCTCTCTCTCTCTCTCTCTCTCTCTCTCTCTCTCTCATTGTTCTAAGCTGCTCATTTTTATATTGCCCCTTTTTTCAGTTTGTGCTTTGTTTGAATAAGAAAAATTTCTTATTTCAACTCAATTGTGATTAATCACTAACATGAAAATATAAAATGTTTTGATGGAAACAACCTGGGAAGTTAACCAATAATGGTATGTAGTCTGCAGGGATTGTAGTGAAAACAGTAAAGGGTAAAAGTGCGATTTCATGTGGTCCTTTAAAGTAGATTTCAATATATCGAGATGTACTGTATATCGTATATCATGAAATGGAGAAAATGTATCGGGATATTCATTTTTTCCCATAAGATGACAGTGAGCCTCACATCCCTTGTTCTAGACATAAGATGACAGTGAGCCTCACATCCCTTGTTCTAGACATAAGATGACAGTGAGCCTAACATCCCTTGTTTTAGACATAAGTTGACAGTGAGCCTCACATCCCTTGTTCTAGACATAAGATGACAGTGAGCCTCACATCCCTTGTTTCAGACATAAGATGACAGTGAGCCTCACATCCCTTGTTCTAGACATAAGATGACAGTGAGCCTCACATCCCTTGTTCTAGCCATAAGATGACAGTGAGCCTCACATCCCCTGGTATAGCTCTAAGATGAGCCTCACATCCCTTGTTCTAGACATAAGATGACAGTGAGCCGCACATCCCTTGTTCTAGACATAAGATGACAGTGAGCCTAACATCCCTTGTTCTAGACATAAGATGACAGTGAGCCTCACATCCCTTGTTTCAGACATAAGATGACAGTGAGCCTCACATCCCTTGTTCTAGACATAAGATGACAGTGAGCCTCACATCCCTTGTTTTAGACATAAGATGACAGTGAGCCTCACATCCCTTGTTCTAGCCATAAGATGACAGTGAGCCTCACATCCCCTGGTATAGCTCTAAGATGAGCCTCACATCCCTTGTTCTAGCCATAAGATGACAGTGAGCCTAACATCCCTTGTTCTAGACATAAGATGACAGTGAGCCTCACATCCCTTGTTTCAGACATAAGTTAACAGTGAGCCTCACATCCCTTTTTCTAGACATAAGATGACAGTGAGCCGCACATCCCTTGTTCTAGACATAAGATGACAGTGAGCCTAACATCCCTTGTTCTAGACATAAGATGACAGTGAGCCTCACATCCCTTGTTTCAGACATAAGATGACAGTGAGCCTCACATCCCTTGTTCTAGACATAAGATGACAGTGAGCCTCACATCCCTTGTTTTAGACATAAGATGACAGTGAGCCTCACATCCCTTGTTCTAGCTATAAGATGACAGTGAGCCTCACATCCCCTGGTATAGCTCTAAGATGAGCCTCACATCCCTTGTTCTAGCCATAAGATGACAGTGAGCCTCACAGTCGCTGGTCTAAAATGTGCTTGAACATTTGCGGTTGAGTTCATCTTCAACGGTTTCTTCATTTCGTTAGCTAACCCTTTTTAGCCACTTTGTTTTCTTCATGCTCTTTAATGTTTAAGGTTTACTGCCATCTCACTGACCCCATAATTTTTTATCTCGAAGCTAAACGCTATAATCTAGCGGGTGTTCGATGAGAGGAGGGAGATTGTAGCATCATTTGTAGTGGAGGACCAGGTAAAATGTATATTTGTTTTTGCGCTAATGGTCATGAATGCAGAGAGGTGAGATGATTGACACACTTGAGAATGTCGCTAAATGATCCACAGACCAGTCCAATGAACCATTACTTTCTACGATCAAAGGACTCTTTTTTATTATGATAGCATAATGGTGAACATATATTTGAAAATTATTATTATTGAAATAAATAAGACACTGGAACATGGAATGCGTTCCGGGGCCACCAGAAAGAATAGACCAGTGCACACCAGTACTTTACTAAATAAGTTTACATTAAAGGAAAAATCTATTTTGTGAACGTTTGAGTTGGACTAATTCTGTCGGTTGTGTGTCTTTAACACTGTTGTGCTCCCAGACGTTGAGGGCTGTGTCTCTTGTTGTGTCAGGAGCTGATCCTAGAGGTGAACGAGCTGCGCTACAGGCTGCAGGAAATGGAGAGTGACAGGATACAATACGAGAAGAAACTCAAGTCCACCAAGGTGAGTCCATGGGCCGCCCTCCCTCTGCCGGGCCGCTGGGCCAGCTTCAAGGGGTGACACCATGCTTTTTAGACTCTTCCCTTTGCTTTAGGCTGTTATATGATGTGTGTATACATGTTTTACTCATGCTAAGATAGAAAAATCGAAGTCTGAGGGAGTGTTCACGCCCACCGAGAACACCCCTCAATAAGTGTGGGAAACAGCTCGTTTGCGCTCAAACTTGTGCAGAAGTCCCGCCTCCCGGGTACCCGCAATGTTTTCAACTTCTCGGGGGGTGAATTTGCAGACACAGGCGTTCAACCAATCGCAACAGAGTGGGCGTGCTAACCAATCAAAGCAGACTGGGCTACTCGGGAGGGGGGCCTGAAAGGGAGATGATACAAAAGAGGTTTTGAAAGACGCTGAATTTGGTTTTGCAGAAATGAACAGTGTGAGAGTAATAAGGGGTATTTCTAACATACAGGCATGTAACCCTATTCTAGTTGTGTACCCCCAAATGCAATCAGTAACCCTAAAAAAGCATGATATGGGATGTTTAACTTTTAAGCAGTCAACCAAGGTGAGCCTCCAGCAAAACGTTGGACCCTAACCTGTGCATAAGGAATATAGCCAACAGCCTGGAGCTCAACACATCAGCATCATGGAGCCAGTGAAACATGGATTTAGGTTAAGAAATGGAGAAAGCTGTTGTCTTAAGAGTCCTAGCGCTGTATTGATGTTAACGTTGAAGGTGGAGAGTACGAGTTGTTCTTCTAAGCCGAGGGTACATCAGCCTCCTCACTGAACTCCAAAGGAACATGCTGACGCTGAAAGCTCTTCACACCATGTCCGCTTTAGTCTCGGGAGTTATGGAGGTTCTTCTCCTCTTCTGCTCTTTATTGTTGATCCGTCACATCTGAATCCTCTTCTCCTCTTGGTGGTTTATCTCACTGCTGCTAGTCGCTCATGGCCAAGCTCTCCTGCTTGAAAATGAAAGTGGGCCAGATGCACTATGAGAAACAGAGGAAGGATCTCAACCTCCAGGCCATGAAGGTTGGCTTCCCTGAGCTCTGCTGCCCTGCCTGCTGGTTGTTTTTTTCCCCGTGGCTCATTGTCCTGCTGTAGTGGTATTGTGCAATGTCTCTTCATTTCTTCCCTCTCCTGCTGAATGAAGTCACTTCTTGTAAAGCAGCATCTTCACTTTTTTTTACTGTCTTAAGGGAAAAGCGCCACTTTGGTTAAAGGAAGTGATGTCACACATCTTTATGCATAAATGTTGAAACAGATCCACACAGCTCCAGCTCACTCAAACCAGAGGTATGCGCTAATTCTGGGCCTGCGCACACCCTGCTTTGGAGAGACTTCAGCCCGATCCTGGCATCTTTCCCCGTCCACTTCTTACTCCATCCTGTAGAAAACATTTGTGTCAACCCCTTCCTTAAGCAATTTCTCCTGCAAGATTTAATTTACATTATCATCCCACCCTGGTACCTTGTAAAGTGTGTGTTTGTGTGTGTCTGCGTGGGAGCTGATAGAGAGGGGGAAGGTAGTCTGTGAAATCCCACCCAGACATGTTGCGTTCTGTGTTGTGGTGTCCTGAAGGAGGAGCTGGCGGCGCTGAGGAGGCAGCAGGAGAACGGAGACAGGGGACCCAGGAGGGCGGAGGCGGGCCCAGAAAGAGGTGGGCCTCTTCCTCTGGGGGGAAGGGTTCATCGGCTGCTTCATCTGGCTCTCTCTCGCGCTGTGACCCAGAGAAGCTTCAACACCCGACACCCTAACACACCACACATTAACACACCCCACCTTAACACACCACACTTTACCTCACAATAAAGTGCATCCATGTAATGCAACATTCAACACAACTTGGTAATGCTTGCATCCCAAGCGGCAAGATTATAATTTGATACGTTTATCTCGAGCAAAATCAATGAACCACGTTCAGTGCAGTGTTCTAGGAAGAAGGAGGAGAGTTAACGCAGCAGCAGTATGGAGCAGCATCACTTCTGTTTTTAGTTTGACCCATGAGGTCGTTTGGTTGTGTTCCACTTCCTACGATGGCATGAGGCTGCATAGATGTGGTTGTGTCTGCATGCACTTAATAAAATATGTTTTTAGGCAGAGCAACCTGAAACAATTAGAATAAGGCGGTGAGGAACAGCGCAGGCCGCGTTAGCGGGGGTTATGTGTTCTACATCAAACATGGTTCATTTCTGTATTGTGATGTACCACACACAAAGAGACTCAGCTTTCATATTATACATGCGTTATAACATTCAAGAGTGCGCACGTTAGTCATGTTGTACGTCAGAATGTCCAACGGTATTTTAAAACTGCAACCAGTTTTTGTTTTTCCTGACTGTGTGTCCTGTTCAGTCTCTCATGCAGACGAGCCTCTTAGACAGAGGCTGAAGGAGAAACGTAAGGGCCTTGAGTTTACTACCGACTGCTCCCCCCCCCCCCCCGTGTTGCATGTCCGGCCCTGTGTGAACCCCTCCCCCTGCTTGTCCACGTAACTCCGGAGACCTAGCCCAGCGCTGGGCCCGGGTCAGCCCAGCACGGAGCCACACCGCTCCCCCTCACCTCCTGGTCCTGAGGAGCCTTCTTGAGGACCTGAAGGCCTCCGGTTTACAGGCTGTTTCGTTTAGTTTGAACCCCAGCAAGGAATGTCTGCATTGTGTCCCCCTCCCCCAGAGCCTTGGAACGAATGTTATTGTCCTGCATCACCTCCTCCCCCCTCTACCTCCTCCCCCCTCTACCTCCCCCCTCTACCTCCCCCTCTACCTCCTCCCCACTCTACCTCCCCCTCTACCTCCCCCTCCCCCAGAGCCTTGGAACGAATGTTAATGTCCTGCATCACCTCGTCCAGCTCAGCCGCATGGACCGCTGCACCCTCCCCTCCCCCGCCTCTACCTCCTCACCCCTCTACGCCCCCCTCTACCTCCCCTCTACGCCCCCCTCTACCTCCCCTCTACCTCCCCCTCTACCTCCCCCTCTACCTCCCCTCCCCTCTACCTCCCCCCTCTACCTCCCCACCCCTCTACCTCCCCCCTCTACCTCCCCTCTACCTCCCCCCTCTACCTCCCCACCCCTCTACCTCCCCCCTCTACCTCCCCTCTACCTCCCCTCCCCTCCACCTCCCCTCCCCTCTACCCCCTTCCTCTACCTCCCCCTCTACCTCCCCTCCCCTCCCCTCTACCTCCCCCCCTCTACCTCCCCCTCTACCTCCCCTCCCCTCCACCTCTCCTCCCCTCTACCTCCCCCTCTACCTCCCCTCCCCTCCCCTCTACCTCCCCCCCTCTACCTCCCCCTCTACCTCCCCTCCCCCCCCTCCCCTCCCCTCCCCTCTACCTCCCCCTCTACCTCCCCTCTACCTCCCCCTGTTGTTCTGTTGTAAGTCATGTGTAAGCTTTTCTTTGAACGGTGAGGTGTCATTCATCAAACATTGATTTGTAGATGGTTAGTAACCCTAACCCTAGATCAGTTAACCAGCCTATCCAGCGGACTCCAGCTGGTTGGCTGATCCGTCCATCGTCCATCTGGCCGGTCACTCCCAATTATAGTGTAACTAGAGGGTAGATCTGGACATGGCTTGTAAAGGTTGATCGCCATCAAACCTGGTGTTAATAGGGGTCCTTTAACGTGGTAATTATGAATGTATTAATTTACGTTAATGATTAGTTCATCAATTACTAAAGGATTATGAAACAATGTTTGGTCAATGAGTAGTTTATCATTAGCTAAAGGCTTAAAATGACTCATGACCGAGCGTTGTTATGAAGTGTTTCCAAGTCATGTGTATGGCAAACGTCATTCTATATATTTGTGCCCAAGTAATACATATTCTAAACTGTAGGATTGTGTGTAGGAACATCAGAACATCATCGACCTATCATAGTGTTTAATGTATGTCTGTAGTGCAGATATCAGATCCATGATAGTGATTAGTCTCTGTAGCGCAGATATCTGATCCATGATAGTGATTAGTCTCTGTAGCGCAGATATCTGATCCATGATAGTGATTAGTCTCCGTAGCGCAGATATCTGATCCATGATAGTGATTAGTCTCTAGAGAATGAGGAGTTGTTGTGGTGTTTACCTAAAGTCCTTTTCTGTGTGTCAGACGTGGAAGTGCAGAGGATGAAGAAGGCGGTGGAATCTCTCATGGCGGCTAATGAAGAGAAGGTACGTTTAACTGGTTTAAGTGGTGCACCTCCTCCACCAGCATAGCATCAACGTTAAGTTCACATCCTCTGATAGTCCATCTGATGTCTGGGCGTCTGGTCCTGCAGGACCGGAAGATTGAGGAGCTGAAGCAGTCTGCCCTGCGGTCCAAGAGGCTCCAGGACGCGGGCGGGCAGGAGAGGAGAGGTGGGACCCACTGCTGTTCTGGTGAAGGGGGGCCATCAGGCCTTTTCGACTTTCCCCTTTGCTTAAGACGGTTACATGACGCCTGTAGACATGTTTTACGTCCTCTAAGCTAGAAAAAAGTTTGTACTCACTTTACTTCCGTAACAGTGTGACCTCAGACTGCAGTGGGCGGTTCCTGAAGTGCAGATGTCCCGCCTCCCGGCTACCCGCAGTGTTTACAACTTCCCGGGGGTGTGACTTTGTCCACGTACGCACAAAGCGTTCGACCAATCGCAACACAGTGGGCGTGCTGACCAATCACAGCAGACTGTGGGTGGCTACTCGGGAGGAGGGCCTTAAAGGGACATGATACAAAATAAGCGACATGATACAAAAGGGTTAAATGCAGGCATGTAACCCTACTCTAGTATTCCCCCCAAATGCAATTATTAATCCTAAAAGAGCATAATATGGGATATTTAGGGCAACCTTCCATCCATCCTAACGGCTTTCAGTGAAAACAAAACCTAGTCTGAGCTTGTCCTGCCCACATTTCAAATGTAATGAAATACCTTCTGGGGCACTGCTTATGACCATTAAACAGCAGGGCTACATTGCTATTCAGACTGGTGTTATCTCCATATGCCTCCATCAGGTTTGTGGGGGCGTAGCCAGACCATTTGATTGACATGACCTGGTTGTTTAAGGCCTTGGTTTTCCCCATGACCCTTCAATGGGAGCACAGCTGCATTCTACATCTCAGGAAAGGATCTTCCACGGATTGAAACTATAAACTACTTCCTTTCTCGGGCTTCTGCAGCCACCCTCTCACACGCACATTCATCCTCTGCTCTCAACTCAAGGTCAGCCTTGAGTTGAGAATCAGGGGCCAGGGCCAGGTCTAGCTTATGAATGCTTCCTGCCACAGAGCACGATGCTAAAAGCAAACCCTGCTATGGTCAGAACCACAAGGTTCAGCTGGTCACGAACTCCACCTTAACACCGACCTCACAGCCTCAGGTCAAACCTTAACACGGCCCACCTTAGGTCAAAGCTTAACACGGCCCTCACTGCCTCAGGTCAAAGCTTAACACGGCCCTCACTGCCTCAGGTCAAACCTTAACACGGCCCTCACTGCCTCAGGTCAAACCTTAACACGGCCCTCACTGCCTCAGGTCAAACCTTAACACGGCCCTCACTGCCTCAGGTCAAACCTTAACACGGCCCTCACTGCCTCAGGTCAAACCTTAACACGGCCCTCACTGCCTCAGGTCAAACCTTAACACGGCCCTCACTGCCTCAGGTCAAACCTTAACAGGGCCCTCACTGCCTCAGGTCAAACCTTAACACGGCCCTCACTGCCTCAGGTCAAACCTTAACACGGCCCTCACTGCCTTAGGTCAGCCGCCTCTCACCTCCCGGTTGTGTTTGAATTGCAGAAGAAAAAGACAAAGACGGGGAGAACATGGAGACTGACAGCGACTGTTCTACGCTGGTCATCAAAACGATGAGCGCCGCGGACGGGCTGGACGGACAGGGAGGCCCCGCCTCTGAGGGGAGAGGGAGGAGCCCGGACCAGGTGGGGTGTGTGTGTGTGTGTGTGTGTGTGTGTGTGTGTATATGTGCGTGCGCGCACACTTGTGCGTGTGTATGCATGTGCGTGCGTGCATTTGCTCAGATTAAGGATGAGCATGTCGGTGTTTCTAGGTATGGTCTCCAAAACATTGCTCTTTGCTCTGCAGGAGAGTCTGGGTGGAGGGAGTGAGGTGCGTCTGTCCTCTGCTGGCCACGCTGACCCCTCCCCGTCTGACCCTGGCGCGGCCCCGGAGCCCCCCTCCGTCACCTCAGGAAGGTGAGCCCACCTAATGGCAGCCTGGTCAATATCATCATCATCTATTCTGTATTATGCTTCAGCTGTTGGTCCAACACAGTCATCCCGTCTGCATATCCACACGCTGGCACTCAATCAACTAATAATCTGCAGCTAGCGGTCTCTTGCCCTGCAGTTAAACGTAGAGTTAGAGGACTCCGTGTTTCTTAATGCAGTGTTTTTTTGGCTTTTCAGCAATGAGGAAAACTGCAAGTCTTGGAGCCAGGACGACCACGACTCTGTAACCAGTGAGAAGGTGTATATCTTTCACACCATATTATTATGATTATGAATGATGTTCCAAACATCTATACAAAGATAAAAGCTAAGCGTTAAGATATCAGCAATTACTTTATAGTTATATATGTATTGTATATTACCTCCTTTCAGAGATGTAATGCCTGCCTTTCACTTTGGTGGGAGTGGGCTTCAATTCATACCAGTAACTGATTCCATTATAACCAGTACAGGGCCTTACACAACCACTTTGCCTGTGGTCTCTTGTCTTCCCAAGAACAAAGCCAACGAGGAGATGAGCAAGCTGACGGAGACACCCCCCGTAGGGGGGTCCGCCACGCTGCCGGGCCCCTTGGGGCCCCCGGCTGACGACAGCTTCGGCTCGCGGAAGGGGCGGTCCTCCTTCGGGAAGGGCTTCTTCAAGCTGAGGGGGGGCAAGAGGACGACCAGCACGCCCAACCTCGGTAAGACCCCGACGCTGGCCCTGTGGTCACAGACAGGGCTGGAGGGATGACTGTTAGTTTCAGTGCGTTGTTTCATGAGCGAGTCGTTAGGAGTCCGCTCGTAAAGATGTATGAAGCTCAACGTTGGTCACAGTTTGAGGGATTTGCTTAAAAAATCTAGTCAAAGTGCAGGGGACCTCTGAAAGAGCCCGGTGATTTAAGATTGAATTGTGGAAGGTTCCTGCGTTTTTCCCTTCCCTTCCCAGGCCACTCCCAAAGAATACACACCAAGACCATAATTTGCTTCCCACAGTCACTGCCGTTCCCGTTTAATTCTGGAATGTTTGTGCCTCAACGCCTGTATTCCCGTCCTGGGCTTCCACTGGTGCATTGGGAGGTCTGCCTGCCCTGTGAGGGTGTGTGTGTGTGTGTATGATGATGACTCCTCTAACGCTGTGTTCCTCTCTGCGGCCCCTGTCTGTGTGCTTTGTGAAGACCGCAGCAGGAGTGTGAGCGCGCCTATGCTAGGTACAGTAATGACCGCAGGGCGGGTGCAGGGCAGCCAATCAGAGCCTGCCCCCCCCCCCCCCCCCCCCCCCCCCCCTCTTCAACCTGCATCCCTTTCTAGACATCAAAGTTTCCTCTCTGAGACACTTTGAAAACATGTTGCTGTTTGTGCAAAGTACAGTGTGTGTTTGCATGCATGTGTGTGTCCCCGTATTCTGTGTGTCACGTCCATCGCTCATGCATACTGTTTGTTCATATCCCCCTCTTATTTAAAGGATGGATTTGTAACAAACATTTCTATTCTAGTTTGGGGGGGAAAAGACCCAAAACCCTTTTTTCAAATATTGAATAAATGAACCCTTTATTCAACCACTTTGAATCCCCCTGTTTTCTCCAGTTGTAGTGGTAGGAATCCACCGTGGTTCACGCATGTAGCCCGTCCACGGTAAAGGAGCTGCCAGCCCCATGCCTCCTGTCTCTGTCTGGGGGACTGAAGCCCTGGGGCCGGTCTGGTCCAGACCTGTCTCTGGTGCTGACCCTTGTGGTTCCTCCCCCCCCCCCCCCGACACAGCGGAGGTGGAGCGGCCCGGGACAGAGCACCTGGACCTGGCGGGGCTGCCCCAGCGTTCCCCCACCAGCGACAGTACGCACACACTGCCCACCACGCCCGAGGCCGGCAAGAAGAAGGCCACCGGCATCAAGAAGCTCTTCGGGAAGTACGTGTTGGCCCTAAATCCCTCCGTAGACCCTGAGAGGGTCACAAGTCCCATTTTAGATTTAGATTCTTGATGTAGAGTCTGATAGCAGTCCAGCTCAAATTTGGTTGAAGGGGGGGCGGTACATTGTTTTCACTCTATAGTTTTTCCGTCCAATCATGTCGCTGGAGGCGGGGATCTTAAAGCATGTTACAGGGATTTCCTTTAAGTGCTGAAGATCCTGTTCAGACACCGACGTTCTAAAGTGTTTGAACGGTTTCCAGTTCAACGCCGTTGAGACCGGTCACTGTAGAAAACGCCGATCAGGAGTCTGGTTCGGATATAAAAAGCTCAGCTCTGTGGGTCCGTCCCAGATGTCCTGCCGGATCGGAGACCACCGCGATGGGCCCGAGATGTTATTCACTGAACCTTTAGCGAGGTTTCCTGTGTCGCCGGTCGGTGCCTCCCCGCTCCATGCGATGGCATCAGAACCCTTGGAGGCACGGCCTGGGAGCGGGCTCTGATGTGTCCACGTTGTTTTCTGAAGGCTGAGGAGGAGTCAATCGACAACGTTCAACCTGGACGACAACCTGTCGGAGGGCGAGTTCAAGAGGGGGGGGGTGCGCTCCACAGCTGGCCCCCGGCTGGGCTGGTCACGGGACCTGCAGCACACCAACAGGTAAGAGGGGGTCTGGGTGTGTGTGTGTGTGTGTGTGTGTGTGTGTGTGTCTGTGTTTTGTGTGTGTTTCGCGGTGTTTGTGTGTGTGTCCGTGTGTCTGTGTTTCTATGTGTTTTGTGTGTGTGTGTGTCTGTGGTGACTAATGGGATTCAGAGGTGTTGTTTTATTCGAACCCCCCCCTGTGCTGCAGTGACCTGGACGCCCCGTTTGCGCGCTGGTCGAAGGAGCAGGTGTGTGAGTGGCTGAAGGACCAGGGCCTGGGGCTGTACGGGAACATGGCCCGCGTCTGGGTTTCCTCGGGACAGACGCTGCTGCAGGCCTCTCAGCAGGACCTAGAGCGGGTGAGAATGAGCCCTGGGCCGTTTGCACTGAGCCAATCGTACTGCTGCTCCTTATCTGAAGGCATCACAAAGACGGGGAACAACACAGTGCACTTTAAAAGAGGCTTGAATACAACGGGTTGGAGTCTGATAGACGTACCTGTTACCGGTGCTGTCGGTAATGAAGAGCTATCGTTTGAGTGTTATTTGATATAAATCCCATAGCCATCCGTTAGCTCAGACTGTGTGAATTTATTTTCTAGTTAAGTTTCGAAATCTTTATAACTTCGAAGTCTTTATAACTCTCATTACTCGTGTGTGTGTGTGTGTGTGTGTGTGTGTGTGTGTGTGTGTGTGCTTAGGAGCTGGGCATCAAGCACCCTCTTCACAGGAAGAAGCTGCAGCTCGCTCTGCAGGCGCTCGGCTCGGAGGAGGAGGACAACAAGAGCAAGCTGGACTACAACTGGGTGACCAGTGAGTACCCTGAGATGGGGAGCTGCTTCAGCAACGTACCATCAACCTGCATTGTTATAGCAACCCGATTCACGAGCGGGGAAGAGAAGGGGCGACAGTGGCTCGGGAGGGCTGACTGGTAACCGGAAGGTCGCGAGGTCGATCCCCGGCTCCCCCTAGAGGGTCGAGGTGTCCCCGACGCCTCACCCTGACTGCTCCTGACGAGCTGCATGGCCGACTCCGTCGTGTGTGAACGTGTGAATGAATGGCTGTAAGTCGCGTTGGATGAAAGCGTTAGCAATGTCCCCTAAATGTACATGCAATCTATGGTGCTCGGAAGTACCACTGACACAGTGTGGAGTCGCGCATAGAGCAGCACGCCACCGGACGCCACCGGCAGGAACCACAGCCCAGAACATAGCTCCAGGCAGGCCCCCCCTCCACTGGGAGGGTCAGCCCACCGCCAGCTGACCACCTGAACACAGTTACCGTCTGGTGTGAGGCGAGCAACAACAACCAGCTCAGCGCTAGCTAAGGATAACATTGTTCGTGAGGACCCCCAGAAGGGTCCTCACCCCCCAGCAGGCTGGTTCATCTGCTGCTGGCAGGCGGCCGGGAGGCACTGAGACGGGTTTCTTTCCCCAGGCCATCAGGACCGTGAACCCTGACCTCACCAGGGCTGTTGCTGTTACTTTAGTAACGGTGGCAAAAAATAGCATGACCTACTGCATTTTAGATCATACATTTAACACATTTAAGACAAAACAAAACAAGCCATGGGTTCACTGGCACTTGAGCACGCCCATTTTGATGTTGCATGCAAACTGCGGTTTCACTAACCCTTCACCCCCCTCCCCCTGTTTGTGTTCAGGGTGGCTGGACGACATCGGTCTGCCCCAGTACAAGACCCAGTTTGACGAGGGTCGGGTTGACGGCCGCATGCTGCACTACATGACCGTGGTGAGTGTCTGACGCAGCACGGATGACTGGCTGTAATGATCCCAGCTCCCCATCAGGCTGGCTGTGTCTGGGGAGCGGCTGATGAGGAGAAACACGGGCACTGACGCCACTTCTCCATGCTCAATGTCTTTCTGTGACCCCTCTGTCTCTTTCACTTCTGTCTCCCAACCGTTACTTTATAGAACATGGGGCTAGGATTTGTATTATTCCATAGTGAAATATAGGATTTGTCTCATAGTCTAGAACAGAGGTCCCAAATAGAGTTCTCTAAGATTATTTTTCAGAAAATAACTGAAATCGAAAACAGCCATGGTTTGTGGTATTATTATTATTGTAACCTCTAATAACCTAAATTGACCAATCAGTGCCTTCTTACCAATGATCTTCAAATCTGCTACCGTCGGTTTTCTTTGGGGCCAATAAAGGTTTTGGGAGGTCCTAACATGAGTAGGGTGGTCAGCATCGTATGGCCGAAGAAGAGCGTGCAGTTTGGCACCTTGTTTCCACAATTGTAAGTGAAAGGGTATGTAAACCCCCAGGAGAACAGCCTGGGTGTGAGTGTGACCTGAGCAGCCATAAGGTTCAACAGAAGGGTTAATACAATGGGTTCCATAGAACAGAGTGTGAAGGGTGTGGTCAAAACGCACCACACATTCACCTGATCATGGTGCATAGCCAGTAGGAAACGACAACTCGTTCAGAGCCGAAGGTAGAACATCAGGTGACCAGGGCTGTCCCTTAATGTCTCCTCAGGACGACCTCCTCTCCCTGAAGGTGGGCAGTGTCCTCCACCACCTCAGCATCAAGAGAGCCATCCAGGTGCTGCGGCTCAACCACTACCAGCCCAACTGCCTCCGTCGCCGACCCTCCCACGAGGTCAGTCTCACTCAGCCTCACTAGTCTCACCAGCCTCACTAGTCTCTCTCAGCCTCACTAGTCTCACTAGTCTCTCTCAGCCTCACTAGTTTCTCTCAGCCTCACTAGTCTCGCTCAGCCTCACTCAGCCTCACTCAGCCTCACTCAGCCTCACTAGTCTCGCTCCGCCTCACTAGTCTCTCTCAGCCTCACTAGTCTCTCTCAGCCTCACTAGTCTCGCTCCGCCTCACTAGTCTCACTCAGCCTCACTAGTCTCTCTCAGCCTCACTAGTCTCTCTCAGCCTCACTAGTCTTACCAGCCTCACTAGTCTCTCTCAGCCTCACTAGTCTCACTCAGCCTCACTCAGCCTCACTCAGCCTCACTAGTCTCTCTCAGCCTCACTCAGCCTCACTCAGTCTCACTCAGCCTCACTAGTCTCTCTCAGCCTCACTAGTCTCACTCAGCCTCACTAGTCTCTCTCAGCCTCACTAGTCTCACTCAGCCTCACTAGTCTCACTCAGCCTCACTAGTCTCTCTCAGCCTCACTAGTCTCACTCAGCCTCACTAGTCTCACTCAGCCTCACTAGTCTCACTCAGCCTCACTAGTCTCTCTCAGCCTCACTAGTCTCACTCAGTCTCACTCCGCCTCACTAGTCTCACTCCGCCTCACTAGTCTCTCTCAGCCTCACTAGTCTCACTAAGTCTCACTCAGCCTCACTAGTCTCTCTCAGCCTCACTAGTCTCACTCCGCCTCACTAGTCTCACTCAGCCTCACTAGTCTCTCTCAGCCTCACTAGTCTCACTCAGTCTCACTCAGCCTCACTCAGTCTCACTCAGCCTCACTAGTCTCACTCCGCCTCACTAGTCTCTCTCAGCCTCACTAGTCTCACTCAGTCTCACTCCGCCTCACTAGTCTCACTTAGTCTCACTCAGCCTCACTAGTCTCTCTCAGTCTCACTAGTCTCTCTCAGCCTCACTAGTCTCACTCAGCCTCACTCAGCCTCACTCAGCCTCACTAGTCTCACTCAGCCTCACTAGTCTCACTCAGCCTCACTAGTCTTACCAGCCTCACTAGTCTCACTCCGCCTCACTAGTCTCTCTCAGCCTCACTAGTCTCACTCAGTCTCACTCCGCCTCACTAGTCTCACTCCGCCTCACTAGTCTCACTTAGTCTCACTCAGCCTCACTAGTCTCTCTCAGTCTCACTAGTCTCTCTCAGCCTCACTAGTCTCACTCAGCCTCACTCAGCCTCACTCAGCCTCACTAGTCTCACTCAGCCTCACTAGTCTCACTCAGCCTCTCTCAGCCTCACTCAGCCTCACTAGTCTCTCTCAGCCTCACTAGTCTCTCTCAGCCTCACTAGTCTCACTCAGCCTCACTAGTCTCACTCAGCCTCACTAGTCTCTCTCAGCCTCACTAGTCTCACTCAGCCTCACTCAGTCTCACTCAGCCTCACTAGTCTCACTCAGCCTCACTAGTCTTACCAGCCTCACTAGTCTCTCTCAGCCTCACTAGTCTCACTCAGCCTCACTCAGTCTCACTCAGCCTCACTAGTCTCACTCAGCCTCACTAGTCTCACTCAGCCTCACTAGTCTCTCTCAGCCTCACTAGTCTCTCTCAGCCTCACTAGTCTTACCAGCCTCACTAGTCTCTCTCAGCCTCACTAGTCTCACTCAGCCTCACTCAGTCTCACTCAGCCTCACTCAGCCTCACTCAGTCTCACTCAGCCTCACTAGTCTCACTCAGCCTCACTAGTCTCACTCAGCCTCACTAGTCTCACTCAGCCTCACTAGTCTTACCAGCCTCACTAGTCTCACTCAGCCTCACTCAGTCTCACTCAGCCTCACTAGTCTCTCTCAGCCTCACTAGTCTCACTCAGCCTCACTAGTCTCACTCAGCCTCACTAGTCTCTCTCAGCCTCACTAGTCTCACTCAGCCTCACTAGTCTCACTCAGCCTCACTAGTCTCACTCAGCCTCACTAGTCTCTCTCAGCCTCACTAGTCTCACTCAGCCTCACTAGTCTCACTCAGCCTCACTAGTCTCACTCAGCCTCACTAGTCTCTCTCAGCCTCACTAGTCTCTCTCAGCCTCACTAGTCTTACCAGCCTCACTAGTCTCACTCAGCCTCACTAGTCTCTCTCAGCCTCACTAGTCTTACCAGCCTCACTAGTCTCACTCAGCCTCACTAGTCTCACTCAGCCTCACTAGTCTCTCTCAGCCTCACTAGTCTCTCTCAGCCTCACTAGTCTCACTCAGCCTCACTAGTCTCTCTCAGCCTCACTAGTCTCTCTCAGCCTCACTCAGCCTCACTCAGCCTCACTAGTCTCTCTCAGCCTCACTAGTCTCTCTCAGCCTCACTAGTCTCACTCAGCCTCACTAGTCTCACTCAGCCTCACTAGTCTCACTCAGCCTCACTAGTCTCTCTCAGCCTCACTAGTCTCACTCAGCCTCACTAGTCTCACTCAGCCTCACTAGTCTCTCTCAGCCTCACTAGTCTCACTCAGCCTCACTAGTCTCACTCAGCCTCACTAGTCTCACTCAGCCTCACTAGTCTCACTCAGCCTCACTAGTCTCACTCACCAGCCTCGCTCAGACTCTCTTAGCATTAATAGTTATTTAGAAAGTAAAGAAGTAGATGTAGAAAGAGAATGTATAAATATTTAATGTTTTAGTAATAGTAATAGTATGAAATATGAATGTAAAAGACCTACAAAATGTAAGCTAAGGCAGCATGGGATGGGTGATTTAATGCATGTCAATGTTCATAGTGCTTTACATTCTGATGGTATATAGAATGTGATAAATAAAGTGATTATATGTTATAGGGTATAAGCTTATATTCATGTGGTAAAATAATTAATTTCCTTCTATAGAGCTTTTCTAAGTACCTCGCTACACTTTACATGAATAATAACATATATATATATATATATATATATATATATATATATATATATATATATATATATATATATATATATATATATATATATATATATATATATATAATATGAACATATACTTAACTGACTAAAAATAAATGAAATACTGAAGCATGTTTTTAATTCTGTATTGGGAATGGTTTTGCGTAGTGTACTTCTTGTTGTTGTGCAACCCCTCCAGAACAACATCTCCCCGGCGGAGGTCTCCCAGTGGACCAACCACAGGGTGATGGAGTGGCTGCGCTCCGTGGACCTGGCGGAGTACGCCCCCAACCTGAGGGGCAGCGGGGTGCACGGGGGCCTCATGGTGAGGGGAGGTCAGGGGCCCGGGACTTAGCCCCGTCCCGGCCCTTCCAAAGGTTGTGGGTTTGATTCCCCTAATGCCACAAGCTTACCTGTGAATGTTGCTGGGTGCTCTGCGCTCATTGTAAGGGGCTCTAGACGAAGGTGCCCTCCATGACTAACGTAGTATGATGGGGAAGAGGATAGGGTTGAACTTAACTGTAGTATACAAGCCCAATAACACCAGTATTATGTACCAAAGCGGCATGTTCTGCTACAGTACATCTCATACTTCTATGATTCTGTGAAACTAAATCAGGTCCTCTTCCTCTCCTTCCTCCTTGTCCTCCTCCTCTCCTTTCTTCTTCTTCTTCCTCCTCCCCCTCCTCGTGGCCCTCAGGTCCTGGAGCCGCGCTTCAACGTGGAGACCATGGCCCTGCTGCTCAACATCCCCCCCAACAAGACGCTGCTGCGCCGCCACCTGGCCACCCACTTCAGCGTGCTGGTGGGCCTGGAGGCCCAGCAGCTGAAGCAGGAGAGCCTGGAGCACCCGGACTACCTGCTGCTGACCGCCACCGCCAAGGTCAAGGTGGGTCAGCGCCGGGGTCCACTCCGGGTCCCACTCCGTCCACACCTTACTCTGGGGAGAGAGACACAGGGAGGGAGACACAGGAGGGAGTCACAAGGCTCTGTGACTCCCTCCTGTGTCTCCCTCCCTGTGACTCCCTCCCTGTGACTCCCTCCTGTGTCTCCCTCCTGTGTCTCCCTCCCTGTGACTCCCTCCTGTGACTCCCTCCTGTGACTCCCTCCTGTGACTCCCTCCCTGTGACTCCCTCCTGTGACTCCCTCCTGTGTCTCCCTCCCTGTGACTCCCTCCTGTGACTCCCTCCCTGTGACTCCCTCCTGTAACTCCCTCCTGTGTCTCCCTCCCTGTGTCTCCCTCCCTGTGACTCCCTCCCTGTGTCTCCCTCCCTGTGACTCCCTCCTGTGACTCCCTCCCTGTGACTCCCTCCCTGTGACTCCCTCCTGTGTCTCCCTCCCTGTGACTCCCTCACTGTGTCTCCCTCCCTGTGACTCCCTCCCTGTGACTCCCTCCCTGTGTCTCCCTCCCTGTGACTCCCTCCTGTGACTCCCTCCCTGTGACTCCCTCCCTGTGACTCCCTCCTGTGTCTCCCTCCCTGTGACTCCCTCACTGTGACTCCCTCCCTGTGACTCCCTCCTGTAACTCCCTCCTGTGTCTCCCTCCCTGTGTCTCCCTCCCTGTGACTCCCTCCCTGTGTCTCCCTCCCTGTGTCTCCCTCCCTGTGACTCCCTCCTGTGACTCCCTCCTGTGACTCCCTCCCTGTGTCTCCCTCCCTGTGACTCCCTCCCTGTGACTCCCTCCCTGTGTCTCCCTCCCTGTGACTCCCTCCCTGTGTCTCCCTCCCTGTGACTCCCTCCCTGTGACTCCCTCCTGTGTCTCCCTCCCTGTGACTCCCTCCCTGTGTCTCCCTCCCTGTGTCTCCCTCCCTGTGACTCCCTCCTGTGACTCCCTCCTGTGACTCCCTCCTGTGACTCCCTCCCTGTGACTCCCTCCCTGTGTCTCCCTCCCTGTGACTCCCTCCCTGTGACTCCCTCCCTGTGTCTCCCTCCCTGTGACTCCCTCCCTGTGACTCCCTCCTGTGTCTCCCTCCCTGTGACTCCCTCCTGTGACTCCCTCCCTGTGACTCCCTCCCTGTGACTCCCTCCCTGTGACTCCCTCCTGTGTCTCCCTCCCTGTGACTCCCTCCTGTGACTCCCTCCCTGTGACTCCCTCCTGTGACTCCCTCCCTGTGACTCCCTCCTGTGACTCCCTCCTGTGACGCCCTCCTGTGACTCCCTCCTGTGACTCCCTCCTGTGACTCCCTCCTGTGACTCCCTCCTGTGTCTCCCTCCTGTGACTCCCTCCCTGTGACTCCCTCCTGTGACTCCCTCCTGTGACTCCCCTGTGTCTCCCTCCCTGTGTCTCCCTCCTGTGACTCCCTCCCTGTGACTCCCTCCTGTGACTCCCTCCCTGTGACTCCCTCCTGTGACTCCCTCCTGTGAATCCCTCCCTGTGACTCCCTCCCTGTGACTCCCTCCCTGTGTCTCCCTCCCTGTGACTCCCTCCTGTGACTCCCTCCCTGTGACTCCCTCCCTGTGTCTCCCTCCCTGTGACTCCCTCCTGTGACTCCCTCCTGTGTCTCCCTCCTGTGTCTCCCTCCCTGTGACTCCCTCCTGTGACTCCCTCCCTGTGACTCCCTCCTGTGTCTCCCTCCCTGTGACTCCCTCCTGTGACTCCCTCCTGTGAATCCCTCCTGTGACTCCCTCCTGTGACTCCCTCCTGTGACTCCCTCCTGTGTCTCCCTCCTGTGACTTCCTCCTGTGACTCCCTCCTGTGACTCCCCTGTGTCTCCCTCCTGTGTCTCCCTCCCTGTGACTCCCTCCCTGTGACTCCCTCCTGTGACTCCCTCCTGTGACTCCCTCCTGTGACTCCCTCCTGTGAATCCCTCCCTGTGTCTCCCTCCCTGTCTCCCTCCCTGTGACTCCCTCCTGTGACGCCCTCCTGTGACTCCCTCCTGTGACTCCCTCCTGTGACTCCCTCCCTGTGACTCCCTCCCTGTGACTCCCTCCCTGTGACTCCCTCCTGTGACTCCCTCCTGTGACGCCCTCCTGTGACTCCCTCCTGTGTCTCCCTCCCTGTGACTCCCTCCTCTGTCTCCCTCCCTGTGACTCCCTCCCTGTGACTCCCTCCTGTGACTCCCTCCTGTGACTCCCTCCTGTGAATCCCTCCCAGCCAAAGAAGGCCTTCGGTGGCTTCGGGACGCTGCGGAGGAAGAGGCAGGAGGACAGTGAGGAGTACGTCTGTCCCATGGACGTGGAGATGCCCAAGGGACGCAGCTTCCAGCGGGGATACGGAGGAGAGCTCCAGATATACGAGGACGACCTGGACCGCCTAGAGCAGGTAACCCTAGAGCAGGTAACCCTAGAGCAGGTAACCTAGAGCAGGTAACCCTAGAGCAGGTAACCCTAGAGCAGGTAACCCTGACCCTAGAGCAGGTAACCCTAGAGCAGGTAACCCTAGAGCAGGTAGCCCTAGAGCAGGTACCCCTAGAGCAGGTAGCCCTAGAGCAGGTAACCCTAGAGCAGGTAACCTAGAGCAGGTAACCCTAGAGCAGGTAACCCTAGAGCAGGTACCCTAGAGCAGGTAACCCTAGAGCAGGTAGCCCTAGAGCAGGTAACCCTAGAACAGGTAACCCTAGAGCAGGTAACCCTAGAGCAGGTAGCCCTAGAGCAGGTAGCCCTAGAGCAGGTAACCCTAGAGCAGGTAGCCCTAGAGCAGGTAGCCCTAGAACAGGTAACCCTAGAGCAGGTAGCCCTAGAGCAGGTAACCTAGAGCAGGTAACCCTAGAGCAGGTAGCCCTAGAACAGGTAACCCTAGAGCAGGTAGCCCTAGAGCAGGTAACCCTAGAGCAGGTAACCCTAGAGCAGGTAGCCCTAGAACAGGTAACCCTAGAGCAGGTAACCCTAGAGCAGGTAACCCTAGAACAGGTAGCCCTAGAGCAGGTAGCCCTAGAGCAGGTAGCCCTAGAGCAGGTAACCCTAGAGCAGGTAACCCTAGAGCAGGTAACCCTGACCCTAGAGCAGGTAGCCCTAGAGCAGGTAGCCCTAGAGCAGGTAACCCTAGAGCAGGTAACCCTAGAGCAGGTAACCCTAGAGCAGGTAACCCTAGAGCAGGTAGCCCTAGAGCAGGTAACCCTAGAGCAGGTAGCCCTAGAGCAGGTAGCCCTAGAACAGGTAACCCTAGAGCAGGTAGCCCTAGAGCAGGTAACCTAGAGCAGGTAACCCTAGAGCAGGTAGCCCTAGAACAGGTAACCCTAGAGCAGGTAGCCCTAGAGCAGGTAACCCTAGAGCAGGTAACCCTAGAGCAGGTAGCCCTAGAACAGGTAACCCTAGAGCAGGTAACCCTAGAGCAGGTAACCCTAGAACAGGTAACCCTAACCCTAGAGCAGGTAACCCTAGAGCAGGTAACCCTAGGGCAGGTAACCCTAGAACAGGTAACCCTAACCCTAGAGCAGGTAACCCTAGAGCAGGTAACCCTAGAACAGGTAACCCTAGAGCAGGTAACCCTAGAGCGGGTAGCCCTAACCCTAGAGCAGGTAACCCTAGAGCAGGTAACCCTAGAGCAGGTAACCCTAGAGCAGGTAGCCCTAGAGCAGGTAACCCTAGAGCAGGTAACCCTGACCCTAGAGCAGGTAACCCTAGAGCAGGTAGCCCTAGAGCAGGTACCCTAGAGCAGGTAACCCTAGAGCAGGTAACCCTAGAGCAGGTAACCCTAGAGCAGGTAGCCCTAGAGCAGGTAACCCTAGAGCAGGTAGCCCTAGAGCAGGTACCCTAGAGCAGGTAACCCTAGAGCAGGTAACCCTAGAGCAGGTAACCCTAGAGCAGGTAGCCCTAGAGCAGGTAACCCTAGAGCAGGTAGCCCTAGAGCAGGTAACCCTAGAGCAGGTAGCCCTAGAGCAGGTAACCCTAGAGCAGGTAACCCTGACCCTAGAGCAGGTAACCCTAGAGCAGGTAACCCTAGAACAGGTAACCCTGACCCTAGAGCAGGTAACCCTAGAGCAGGTAACCCTAGAGCAGGTAACCCTAGAGCAGGTAACCCTGACCCTAGAGCAGGTAACTAGAGCAGGTAACCCTAGAGCAGGTAACCCTGACCCTAGAGCAGGTAACCCTAGAGCAGGTAACCCTAGAGCAGGAAACCCTGACCCTAGAGCAGGTAACCCTAACCCTAGAGCAGATAACCCTAGAGCAGGTAACCCTAGAGCAGGTAACCCTGACCCTAGAGCAGGTAACCCTGACCCTAGAGCAGGTAACCCTAGAGCAGGTAACTAGAGCAGGTAACCCTAGAGAAGGTAACCCTAGAGCAGGTAACCCTGACCCTAGAGTAGATAACCCTAGAGCAGGTAACCCTAGAGCAGGTAACCCTAGAACAGGTCACCCTAACCCTAGAGCAGGTAACCCTAGAGCAGGTAAACCTAGAGCAGGTAACCCTAGAACAGGTAACCCTAGAGCAGGTAACCCTAGCTCAATTTTCCGACCATGACTGATCCCATTATCAGTTAATCTGTTAATATTGCTTCCCTCTGTATTCTGTTTGAGTCCCAGTCATGGAGCCTTAATGCTCTACTGCTGTGAGGGGCTTTAAGAGCGGGGTCTGTGTTGTTGCAGATGGAGGACTCAGAGGGAACAGTGAGACAGATCGGAGCTTTCTCCGAGGAGATCCAGAACCTGACGGTAACTCATCACGAAACAACATGAAGAAACTCAGCACTCCTTCTTATCTACAGTCATCATATCATGCCCCTCCACTATCTGTCCTGTGTCGCGTTGTTATTCTTCCCCTGTATGTCCTACTGTTGACGTTTGGCTCCTAGCCTTTGGTCTAGTAGTGTGATGCTGTGTCTGAAATCGCGCACTTCTATACTTACACTTACTTTTTTGAGTGCACTTTGCGCAAACACGGAGAGTGTGCCAAAACGCAGTGCCCTGGAAGTACCTCGGTGGCGCACTCAAAATGATCTAAAACTTGAGTGTGGACCGATGGACACTTTCCACCCTCAACGGCCGCCATCTTGTCTACGTAGCGGAGGGGGCGGGAATTTCAAATCTGAAAATTGTAACAGTTGAACAAAAAAAACAATCTAAATATTTACAGTTTGAGTTGATTAGTACTATACAGTGCTAAAATAAATAAAGTCGATAGAAATTGAATGATGGTAATTGTAACTGATAGCTATTAAAATGATGGGCGAATTATGGAAATGATCAAGCAGAAAAAACAATACCACCGAAGAAGAACCGTCAAACTGCAAACTCTTTTCCGGTAGGTGCGCGAAGGCTGTTTTGACAGTGCACTGTAGAAATGAGGGCACTGCGCCTGTAAGTAAGTGTACTGTAGGGATAATGAAGTGCACTCAATGTAAGTGCACTTAGGTAAGTGCGCAATTTCAGACACAGCAAATGACTAGTTTACTACATCCTTTGCTGTAGTAAATGTGCTAAATGTGAGGTTCTGCTCCAGTGATATCACCATTGTGTAATTTGCAGCACGGTGTTGATATAAACGTGCCTTATTGTGCTGCCCTACTTAGTTGGTTAAGGGAGGGCCGGCTGCTTGTGTGTGTGGAGGAATTAGTGGTGTAACGTCTTGCTTCACTACTTCCAGAGCATGCTGAAAGAGGACGAGTTCTTCAAAGAGGAGTCTTACTCACCCAACCCCAGCGTCACAGACGAGGAATCCACAGCATGAAGAAGCAGGATCTCACCAACCACGTCTCCTGTTGGCTCTACATCCTAACGCCAGCCTCAAGTATTACAAAAACGTTTTTCAGAAAGTCAGTAGTCAATACCACAGATCTCTGGTTGAGTGGGGGAAGCATTTCAGGGTGACACCACTGCTGCTCTGGTGTCCCAGCTGGTTACTGGAGACGTTCTGTAAACCCTCTAAATGGATATGTTAGCCTTCCTTATTCCATTGATGGCTCAGACAGCAGAATATAATATTTAATATATGTCCTTGTTATCAAAAGAATATCCTTTTTACAATATGAATATGGGAACTGAATATATTCAGATGATATATGCTGTGCTTACTTTACTGTGTTTAGGATTTTTTTAAGAATTGACTGTAAGTTAACTTCAGAACGGCTGCTAGGTTCTTTGTGGGTTTTTTATACCGAATTTGGATAATCAAATTGTAATAAACGTATAATGATTTGTACCCTATTATCATTGCCTTACTTTATCATTCTTCAACTTCAAGTCATCGTCTCTTCGCATGGATTTTTGCTCCAAAACATATAAAGGTACGAGTCTAAAGGGTTAGATCAGTCTGTACTCCTATGGGTTAGATCTGTCTGTCTGTAATCCTATGGGTTCAATCAGTCTTTACTCCAATAGGTTAAATCAGTCTGTACTGTACTCCTATGGGTTCAATCAGTCTGTACTGCTATAGGTTGGATCAATCTGTACTCATATGCGTGAGATCATTCTGTACTTCTATGAGATAAATCAGTCTGTACTCCTATGAGATAAATCAGTCTGTAGTCCATGGGTTTAATCAGTCTGTACTCTATGGGTAAATCAGTCTTTACACCATGGGTTGAATCAGTCTGTAGTTCATGGGTTAAATCAGTCTGTACTCCTATGGGTTAAATCAGTCTGTACTACTATGTGTTAAATCTGTCTGTACTCCTAAGGTTTAAATCAGTCTGTCTGTACTCCTTCCAGTTCTTGTTTCAATAAAGTTTTTTTTTGGTACAGCTTATCTTGTATTCGCGCAAACTTTTTCCACTATAGCCTGAGTGTTTGTATTATTGTATGTGATAAATTCCACTCAGGCTGAGGGTCACCACGGAACTGCCCAGGACCCCCAAGGCCACCGTAGGCTCCTTCTGGGACAACATGTGAACATTCCTGCGAAGATACGACAACACTTGATGAGGATTAAGTGCAATATCGATATATTTCAAAAATGTAATTTGCATTTAAGTAAAGGACAGTAGCAAGAACTGATAAAAACGAAATAATGAAGGATCAAACTACAAAAATATACTGAAATATGAATTTGAAGTTCGTGAAAGACCAGACGTACAGGTAATCTAGGCTATAGAGGAGGGATCGGCCATTAGGACAGGAGTGCAGATAGGAGGCCTGAAGAACAGATTTCTCCGATTTTTTGGCCAAGAGAGACCGGACGGGACGCACCCGTGGGAGATGCGCAGGGTCTGAGCCCTGGCGGACAGAACGGGAGCTCAGACCACTGCAGCCAGAAACTCAATGTTAAGACTGATGACACACTCGAAATTAATGTTTTGAATCCAGCCTCGAATAGCAACGAGTAAACGTGTTGCTTAATCAAGCGACAAGTTTAGCCTTATCCGTAAAGTCCCAGTCAGCTCAATCTTTAATTGTTGACTATTTCGCAAGTTATAAGGTGCGCATGCGCCGATGAGACCATTCTGGTAGGCAATCTATTGCCCAGCAGATGAACACGATGGCTGGTACGAGGTGGGTCTCCTTTTTATCATGCATTATTAAGACGTACTTAACGGAATTTACTTAAAACTTTATTTCGTAATGTAATTAATGCTGGTGGACAAAGCCGCCCAATGCATGTCACTTATGTTTGTGAGATATTGCGTTTTCCCCTATAGGTTAATTAGACTCCTTTGGTCTCATAAAATGTAACTGACATTATATATCTCAATAGGTTCCTCATAGGTCTCCTACTGCTTGCTGTTTTGGGCAGTGAGTTGGGTGCTTCAAGGTACTTCAATCTTTGGAAATGTACAAACAGATTTGTTTCTGGTTTTTTTGATCATAAGTTCATCAAGTACTTTTCTTTTCTAGACTGACTGTCAACCAGGAGCTGTCCAACCTCTTCAATGAGTTCTGGACTCTGGATGTGAACCGCATGCAGCCTGGAGTAGATTACTCCATCTTAGTGCAGGTTTGGCCCTTTATTTAATTAATTTTGTTATGGAAAAATAGGTTCAAATTTCTTGGAACAATTTAATGATCTGGGAGATCATGGAAGAAATGCAGTAGTTATATACAAATTCTCCCTCCTGAATTCTGGTGTGTGAGCTGTATGCTAAAACACAATGAGCCTAAGTTAAAATGCCCTGCCTGATAGTTGTGTCCCCTGTGTTGTTTAGGGTAAAGCTGGCTATGTCAGTCAGGGCAGTAACGTGGCCCGGGACCGTGCCTCCCAGCCCCTCTTCTCCAACGTCAATGAGACCAAGCTGGGTCTGATACCAACCTTTTCCCGTAAGTGATTGGTGACAAATTCTCAGCAACTTTTGTATCAACGGAAAAATAGACAAGTTCAGATGGTCCTTTTTATTGACTGACGGCAAAGTCCAGTGTCTTCTCAGAAAGTACAGGACAGTAGAAAAATAATAAAGGTGTAACCATTTAAATACAGAGAATCTATGCACACAATATAATGTATAACTTTAATGGAATGAATAAAAGAAAAGAAAACAATATAAAAGAAAACAAAACAATGGCAGCCATTTTGTGTTGAAGGTTTTCTTACCCTTCTGGACAACTACGAGATGTCTACAGGAGTGGTCGAGCGTGTCTCCCAAGAGGAGGTTGCCGAGAACTATCTGTTCCTCGACGCTGTCATGGAGACGGAAGTCATGAAGGTAAACAACAGGTCGTCACCCGTCGGTTAGCCCAAAGTGCCTCCGACCAGTACATACATGTAGAGAGGCCCTAAGGGTGTAGGATGAAGACTAGGGCTAGGGTTAGAGCAGACCCGTAGCGTCTTCCTGTGTGCTGTGATGTGTGCAGAGAGACGCAGGCTGGATATTTAAAACAGCTGTGTGCTCATGGGGAGATGGAATGTGTACTTGGCCTCGGTCTCCGCATTGAGAAAGACCCAGTGAGCGTACTACAATACACACACACACACACACACACACACACACACACACACACACACACACACACACACACACACACAGACTACTGGGCTCATCCACAACTATAACGATTTAGTCAACCATTAATAAGCTCCTATGTTACAGTTCTAGAGATTAATATAACTAATTATTCACTAAAGCTTCACTACAGTTTGTTTTATCATATTATTTTTCAAATGATTGTGATGGTTATTCCTGCCTATATCAAAGCTCTGGCCTGTGTGTTGAAGGGGGCTTTGTAAATAAAGCTGTCTAACATGTGTGAACCTCCAACAGCGGGCCCAGAGATACCTCGTTGGGAAGGGCAAGTCCAGCGCAAATGCTCGGCAGTTTAGAAGCCAGCTCTACCTCATATGGTTCCAGCTCTACCACAGAGAAAGAAATGCAGGGTAAGATGTCAAAGCATAGCCAGTGTGCATCACAACCGTCCACACTTAGGCTCGGCAAGACTTCATATGTAATGCTGCTCCTGCAGCTGTGTTCCTTTAAGAGCTCTCTATGTTTGCCTTTGGACTGACTTGGCTCCACTTTTAATGCTCTGAACAGCATGGACTCCTCTGGATTTGAGCATGTGTTCGTTGGAGAGACCAAGTCTGGGACGGAGATCATCGGCTTCCACAACTGGCTGCAGTTCTACCTGCAGGAGAAGCACGGCCACCTGGACTACAAGGGATACAAGGCCCGGGAGCAGGACATAGTAAGGCCCGGGAGCAGGACATAGTAAGGCCCGGGAGCAGGACATAGTAAGGCCCGGGAGCAGGACATAGTAAGGCCCGGGAGCAGGACATAGTAAGGCCTGGGAGCAGGACAGAGTAAGACCAAAAACGCAGCTGTCGGGGGGGCTCTGTACCTTCAATGGGTTTAGTGTGAGTAGAATACAGTAATAGATCGTATAATGTGTATGTATGTAGTACAACAGTTTGGAAAGGAAACTTTGTAAGAAATACAAAAATGTGGTGAATACAGAAAGAAGTGCTTATGATAGTGTCTTCACAAATTTATCTCCAGGCATAAAAATAGAGTGAATTATAAAGAGTGGGAATGAGTTTAGGTACAGCATCGTTTTAGCCTGGCTCCGCCCGCCTAAGTACTTCCACTCAATTTTCTTTTCCCTTCAGTACTATGTCTGGGTTTGCGGTATATTCCTGGGTTTTCTCCGTCTGAATTTTGTGCGTCCAATCAGCGACCAGAGGGAGTGGCTGAGACCAATGACGTTAAAGTCGGCTCTCGTTGACGGACATCTACGCGCACGGTGATTGGTTTGTCTACAGCCTGCGCGCAACGTGATTCCCGGCCAAACGTTAGCGATTGGTTATGGCAGATCCAGAGTGGCACTGGGCAGATCCAATAGTTTTAAACTTCAACAGACACCCGCCTTCAAGTGAGTTAACGTTAGTCAATTGAGTAGGTCTGGACTCTCTGTACAAATGAAATGAAGTACGAGAGTCTGGTAGGACCAGGCTAGCATCTCTCACTACAAATAACAATCAGAACCAGAATCAGAATGACCTTTTATTACATCTTATTGTACACAAGAGTACAATTATTACGCTGGGTTCCTCAACAGCCACATAGCAGCAACAATACAAGATAAAGTAAATAAGATTGTAAAAAAAAAATATGTAAAAATAATTCTAGTGCAAAAATGCTGTGCAAATTACAGCAATATGTATTAAAATAATCTGTTGTTGTAGTGTGAGTGGGGTTGGGTTGGTTTGGGGCAGTGGATTCCTCCAGGTGTTGTAGTGTGAGTGGGGTTGGTTTGGGGCAGTGGATTCCTCCAGGTGTTGTTGACGTGTGGGGTTGGTTGGGCTGTTGGATTCCTCCAGGTGTTGTTGACGTGTGGGTTGGGTTGGGCTGTTGGATTCCTCCAGGTGTTGTTGACGTGTGGGTTGGGTTGGGCTTTTGGATTCCTCCAGGTGTTGTTGACGTGTGGGGTTTGGGCTGTTGGATTCCTCCAGGTGTTGTTGACGTGTGGGTTGGGTTGGGCTGTTGGATTCCTCCAAGTGTTGTTGCAGTGTGGGTTGGGTTGGGCTGTTGGATTCCTCCAGGTGTTGTTGACGTGTGGGGTTTGGGGTGTTCGATTCCTCCAGGTGTTGTTGACGTGTGGGTTGGGTTGGGCTGTTGGATTCCTCCAGGTGTTGTTGACGTGTGGGTTGGGTTGGGCTGTTGGATTCCTCCAGGTGTTGTTGACGTGTGGGTTGGGTTGGGCTGTTGGATTCCCCCAGGTGTTGTTGACGTGTGGGTTGGGTTGGGCTGTTGGATTCCTCCAGGTGTTGTTGACGTGTGGGTTGGGTTGGGCTGTTGGATTCCTCCAGGTGTTGTTGACGTGTGGGGTTTGGGCTGTTGGATTCCTCCAGGTGTTGTTGACGTGTGGGTTGGGTTGGGCTGTTGGATTCCTCCAGGTCTTGTTGCAGTGTGGGTTGGGTTGGGCTGTTGGATTCCTCCAGGTGTTGTTGACGTGTGGGTTGGTTTGGGGTGTTGGATTCCTCCAGGTGTTGTTGACGTGTGGGTTGGTTTGGGGTGTTGGATTCCTCCAGGTGTTGTTGCAGTGTGGGTTGGTTTGGGCTGTTGGATTCCTCCAGGTGTTGTTGACGTTTGGGTTGGGTTGGGCTGTTGGATTCCTCCAGGTGTTGTTGACGTGTGGGTTGGGTTGGGCTGTTGGATTCCTCCAGGCGTTGTTGCAGTGTGGGTTGGGTTGGGCTGTTGGATTCCTCCAGGTGTTGTTGACGTGTGGGGTTTGGGGTGTTCGATTCCTCCGGGTGTTGTTGATGTGTGGGTTGGTTTGGGGTGGTGGATTCCTCCAGGTGCCTGACAGCCTGGGTGGCTGGGGTATGATGAATGAATGGCGTGTGCACTGCTTAATAATAATAAGTAATAGTGGTGTAGTAACGTTTCCTCTCTTCATTCTCCCCCAGCCTGACCAGGACGACCACGTGCTGAACCTCCAGTTCAGCTGGCACGGCCTGGTGAAGCCTGTGGGCAGTGCCTTCGTGGGGGCCAGCCCTGAGTTCGAGATGGCTCTGTTCACCGTGGTGTTCCTGATGAACACCCAGAGGAGCACCACCGTGCTGGTCAACATTGATCAGTGCCAGATGGAGCTGGTGGTCATCAGGCATGGCCGCTCACTGGGCACTGCCTACCCCCGGCTGCTCAGCAGCAACAGCAGGCACCTGCCCAGGTCCCCCGCCCAATGAGAGAGGCACCTGCCCAGGTCCCCCGCCCAATGAGAGGGGCACCTGCCCAGGTCCCCCGCCCAATGAGAGGGGCACCTGCCCAGGTCCCCCGCCCAATGAGAGAGGCACCTGCCCAGGTCCCCCGCCCAATGAGAGAGGCACCTGCCCAGGTCCCCCGCCCAATGAGAGAGGCACCTGCCCAGGTCCCCCGCCCAATGAGAGGGGCACCTGCCCAGGTCCCCCGCCCAATGAGAGGGGCACCTGCCCAGGTCCCCCGCCCAATGAGAGGGGCACCTGCCCAGGTCCCCCGCCCAATGAGAGGGGCACCTGCCCAGGTCCCCCGCCCAATGAGAGAGGCACCTGCCCAGGTCCCCCGCCCAATGAGAGGGGCACCTGCCCAGGTCCCCCGCCCAATGAGAGGGGCACCTGCCCAGGTCCCCCGCCCAATGAGAGAGGCACCTGCCCAGGTCCCCCGCCCAATGAGGGGGTTCCTAGGGGGAGGCAGGGCGATGGGTGGGGGTGTCACCGGAATAGTCTCTAACCCAGTGACATACTGCGGAAGTATGTCACTGGGTTAGCTTCTGTTCATTGTAAGACCAGTACTGGTGATCTCTAAACCACTTCAGGATGCCAGTATATGGTTGGTTGTATCTCAGTGCTATCCTGAGGCCTTCATCGTTTCATGACATATTCAATATTTTATGAATGTACTTGTGTATTTCTTTTACATCGGCTCATAAGCCTATTTTATAAATTGTATTCATTGAATTAAAAATATATTTAATCATGGACATTTTCTTTTGCAGTACTTTTTTATTACATATACTATAAATATAACTAAAAATATATCAGGAGAAACTTAACATTGTTTCTAATTCAATATGAAAAAGATCCCTGATGTTGCTGAGAGGTGATAGTAGATAGATAGTCGTAGGCCTACTACAGGTGATAGTAGATTGATAGATAGTAGTAGATACTAGAGGTGATAGTAGATAGATAGTCGTAGGCCTACTACAGGTGATAGTAGATTGATAGATAGTTGTACAGGTGATAGTAGATGGATAGATAGATAGTAGGAGATACTAGAGATGATAGTAGATAGTAGATATAAAACTGCCAAACCAGGCTCATTCAATCTGGCCCACCTAATCATCCCCCTGTATAACTGGCTGATTCATTAATTCCCTCACTCCACCTCAAGCCGGTGTGCGTTGTGTTCTGGCGCAGGTTGGTTGCCGTACTTCACCAAAGTGGGTGCTACACATTAGCGGTGGTTGCTTCTTTGATTGTTCAGAAAAGCACTATATAGATTCAATCAATTATTATTATTATTATTATTATTATTATATATTTTTTATTATTTTTCTTATGATAGTAGTAGAGGTTATTAGCAGAAGTGATGACAGACAAGCAGGGGGCGCCACGCACCTTCCTGTAATTCTAAGAAAAAACGATGAAGAAGTAGTTGTTTCCGATTCTCGAATGCATGGAATGCATGTGTTTGAGTATTTATGCAGTTTAACTTAGATAGTTAGCAGGATAGTTGGGGTCAACATGGACCTCCTGGCTGAGGAGTTCGGGGAGCTGACCCCCCAGCAGATCGCAGCTCCTGTCAACACTATAGAGGTAAACGAAGGAGGCTTCTGCAGAGCTTCACACACCATGCTGTCTAGAGCAATACACTGTCAGATTGTCGGATCATTAACCTAAAGAAAAGCACATGTCCATACCTTCCTATGTTGATTCATTCATTTGATAATTTACAGGAAAAATGGAAATTGCTCCCGGCTTTCTTAAAGGTAAGCTCTTTGTTTATGTCCAAGGCATTTCAACTATTATCTATGACTGCTTTGAAAGTGGTGTCTGGAATAATTCTGGACATCCGCCCAACATGGTGTTTGTGGTGGTATTGTGTACCTGCCTAATGCTGTTATGCAGTAGAGTTGGCTCGGTCGCGAACGAATCAGTTCGAATGAACGAATATTTGAAACGAACGATCCGAACTGGTTCTGCTAGTTCTTCTAGTTCTTCTAGTTCGTCGTCTCGTTCGTCTCGTTCGCCTCGTTCGTCTCGTCCGTCTCGTTCGTTCTCAGACTCGACTCCTCCCAGACCCACTAGTCGCTGACTCGCCGACAGTTCGTTCACTCACTGTGTGATTGGTGAGGAGGGACCGACTGAGACTCACGACTCACGAGAGCCAGCCAATCGTATGCTGTTCTAGGACTGAGTCTAGGACGCTCTCGTTGAATTTTAGTCAATGAGAGACAGAAATCAACCGGTTTCTTGGGGAAATAACAATTGGGCTTAGTGAGCGAGCTATCTATTATTCACATTGGCCATCTGTTGCATGGAAGTATTTAAAGGATACATTGTACATATTTATAATTCGAAATTCGTCCCAGCCTTTATACCACATTTTTCACAACCTACCAGCTCTCGTTGTGAAGACTAGTCACCGCGCCATTCGTTTCAATGGGAATCGCAACGGTCTATAAGTGTACATATTTGTAATTAGAAATTCGTACCAGCCTTTATACCACAGATACTATAGGGTCTATAGCATATAACCGCGTCTTCTGATTACAGTTTAATGCATTTTTCATAATTAACCAGCTCTCGTTTTGAAGGCAGTGTTAATTTTGGCAGCTAGATTTAGTCTTGGGCTGCACAGGGTTCTGTTTATGGGAGCCTAAAACACCCGGGACACCCACCATCATTGCTAAATCAAGTCTATTATCTTGCTGATATGTTAAACATCCAATAATCAACTACACCCCATCCCGCTGCTTTTGGTTAAAGTTGTAATGTTGACGTTTGAGAATGAGAACGAGGGAGGCGCTGAGTCTCGAGAACCGTGCATTCCATGATTCGATTCACCGCTACCGGAAACTGGACTGAAAGAACAAACGAACGAACGATTCGCGAACGACTCCTCTTGGCGAACTGAATCACGCGAACTGAATCACGGAAACGAATCACTAAATCCAACCCTATTATGCAGACGTGCAAACAAAACAACACTTCGGGGAAACGCGGTCACGCCAGCCACACGAAAAAAAGCGATTGCGCGTCTACATTGCTTTGTACGGTAAAGCGCGTGATCGAAGAAAGGGATTTCATGTTGCATTCAAGTGCACCTTGTGAACTCAGAAATAAACACTCAAATTGCCAAGAAAGTTGTTTACAACAGGAAAGATAAAATAAAAATCCTTCTGTCTTACATCATTCATTGCTTTAAAGGCCTATTTAATAAAAACAATAATAAAATCGAATCAAATTGTTTTCTGCAACCTCCCCAATTTTTTCGTTGAAGGCCCCATGGCATGAAAATTTCACTTTATGATCCTAATGGCCTTAGGTGTAAAACGAACACTAGATATCCTGCTCCGCCTTTTGAAAAAACAAAGCTCAAAGGCTTTCTTACCTCCCCTTTCTCTGCTTTGCGTAAGCTTGCGTAAACGTCTCATTTGGTGAAAAGACTAGACTGTGTTGGGTTCTCTGACCTTTCTGGTAGCTACTTCCACAACAAGACTCGTAGTGGGGGTTTTCTCGGCCATGGTTGAGAAAGCCAAAGTTCCTTTCCCCCAATTCTTTCTCATTCATGGCCGAGATGACCCCCACTACGAGTCACATTGTGGAAGTACCGGGAGTCTGCAAATGGCAACAATCCCTTTCTCCTCCATGTCCTGGTTCAGTCTGTACTTCAGATTGAAGTGGAAGTGGAAGAACCAAAGACGTCGGAGAACCCGATGCATTTGTTTGAGATTCATAATATCATCTGGAGGCGCACACAGCTTTTGGCCGTGATAATATATATTATATAGACTAGAGTTTTCGCGCACGCATTGCGCGCGCTCAACCTCTAGTTGTAATTATACCAATAGCAATAATGTGGAAACCCCAGTCGATAATGTAACAAATTTCTGAGCGCATAATATAATAACATTTTGCCTATCATTTTACAACGTATAACATTCGTTCACCACAAATGACTCTAAAAAGCAGTGCCAACATTTAAATATTTTTTAACCATTCAGCGAACAAAAGGCAACAGGCTGATTTTCATTTAGGGGGCCACTCAATGAAATACAGAAGCGTCATCAACACGCCCACTGAAGTGCGGTGAGAAATACAGACTTTCTACTCCTCATTCACATACACGGTATTTTACATTTACTACAGAGAAAATACTACCTCAGGGGTAGTATTATTCAGGAGATTTTCAGGGTACAAATGTCAGGATATGTTGTTCACGCATACGGCAAATCAGGAGAATATCAGGACTTACACGTGTAAAATGCAAGGCAACTACTATTGGTTAGTTGAAAATAATAATCATCATTGAGATAAACATCTCTTCCAGTGTCCTGGCCAAGGCAGGCAGCAGTAGCCTACAGTCACACATAGCATACACACAAAACATAAGAAAAAATAAAACAGTCCACAGGGGGGAGGGGGGATATAAATATCGCAAGACATTTGGGGAGGCTCAAGAAGTAGAGTAATATTAAGTTTGAGCAACAAAGTTTAGTCTTGCGGTGGACTCTATAGACGTAACTCACCATACTGTGTTATTGACATGTTTTCGTTGCATTATAGTGATGCTGTCTCTTTAAGATCACGTCACTTGTGTGTTGATATGCCGGTTGGCGCGATGTTTGAATTTAATGTTTTAACCTTCCGTTGGTTGTCGAGGTGAGAAATTTTCTCTTCCCTTCTTTTATCGCAGTTTTTTAGTCTATAGACAGAACTTCTTACCTGGGAGAGTTTGTCGACGGCGGAGCCGTTATGTTTAAAAACAAAACGTCTAAACTTGGCAAGTGTGTCGCTGCTGTGTGTGTTCTTACCTGGGCGCGTGTGGCGACGGCGGAGCCGTTATGCTTAAAAACGTAACGTCTTACCTGGGCGAGGGTAGCTGCGGTGTGTGCGCATGCGTGTGTGTTCTTACCTGCGCGTGTGTCGATGGCGGAGCCGTTATGTTTAAGGGCGAGTGTCGCTGCAGTGTGTGCGCGTGCGTGTGGGTTCTTACCTGCGTGTGTGTCGATGGCGGAGCCGTTATGTTTAAAAACATAACATCATACCTTGGCGAGTTTGTCGCTACCTTTGTCTTGACGTGCGGTATGTGTGTGTGTGTGCCCGCGTGTGTGTGCGTTTCTGTGTATGTTCGTGCGTAACTTTGAGTAACTGGTGCGACAGGCCTGCTATTATAGTAGCAACATATCTATTATTCAGATATAGAGCTCCAGGACTCCCGCCGGAGCACCCAGAGTGTTCTAGAATATTTACAGAACACTAGCCGTTGCTGCAAGCTGCTCAGGGCCACACCTCACCCTAAACTTTAACCCACCTCTAAAAAACAGCACGTTTGTGGAAAGCTCATTGTGGGACTGGCTCATACTTTGCTCAAGTAGCCAAAACAAAAGGGAGACACCATAATGATGAACGTTTACACAAAATATCTTTATTTGCACAAAGTAACCAAAGGTTATTAACGAAATTGATCCAAATTATATTAAGGTGTGTGTGTGTGTTGTGTGTGTGTGTGTGTGTGTGTGTGTGTGTGTGTGTGTGTGAAGAGTAAGAGTGTTGGAAAGTTCATAAAGACAAAGTATCTAAGGCAGCATAACAAACCAAACCAGGGTGGATGCAGAGCAGATTGATTAAGCTGCAGCCGTGGCTGAAGTAACCCAGGGTACCATGACCCAGGTGGTCAGGATCACATGACCCCGGTGGTCAGGATCACATGACCCCGGTGGTCAGGATACTCCAACAGTGCCCGGCAGAGCGAGGACACACAAGTCAAGAGACAAGTCAAACCCATAAAGTTTGTTTATGTCTTTGTTTATGTGTAGCCTGGTTTTGATCTGGACTGTCGTTGGCATTAACGAAGTGCAGACTTCTTTAATAGTAGTCCTGCCTCTGCCTTGTGTGTGACGGATCAGAATAACAGACAGAGCACATCTAGTTTAAGTCTCTTTGTCAGACTTGAACGTCACAAAAGCACAGAGAAAACAGTAAACACTTATGTCCAACGGGTAAGAGTCTGATCTAAAGTATCACCTGACGGTGAGCAGGCAAAACATAAACAGATAGACCACACTAGAGTAAAATCAAAGGTCATTTTCATGGAATTGCAGCAAGCTATCCCCCCCCCTCTCCCCCTGTCTCCCAGGCCTCTCCCCCCCTTGTCTCCCCCCCTCTCCCCCCCTTGTCTCCCCCCTCTCCCCCCCTTGTCTCCCCCCCTCTCCCCCCCTTGTCTCCCCCCCTTGTCTCCCCCCCTCTCCCCCCCTTGTCTCCCCCCCTTGTCTCCCCCCCTCTCCCCCCCTTGTCTCCCCCCCTCTCCCCCCCTTGTCTCCCCCCCTCTCCCACCCCGTCTCCCCACCCCCCTCTCCCCCGTCTCCCCCCCCTCTCCTCCCCTCTCCCCCCTCTCTCACACCCCTGTCTCCCCCCGTCTCCCCCCCTTGTCTCCCCCCCTTGTCTCCCCCCCTCTCCCCCCCTTGTCTCCCCCCCTCTCCCCTCCCTTGTCTCCCCCCCCTTGTCTCCCCCCCTCTCCTCCCCTCTCCCCCCTCTCTCCCCCCCCTCTCCCCCGTCTCCCCACCACTACACTTCATACGCCTTGTATTTACCGTTGTTTTACACTGTATTGTATTTATTTATAATAAAGTGTCAATTGTTTTTCTGGCTATCTATATAATCATCTGATGAAGAAAAACAATTTCATTTATAATCATTTGTATAAATAATAATATATCAAACCCCTCCCCATTGGTCAAACCACTGGACCAATGGGGAGGTGAGATGACCCTGGGGTTTTGACCCTGACACGGAGGACAAGCGGCTGTATCTCATTGTCTGTGAAGAAAACCCGATTATGCCAGTCTAGATACGCCTCTTTTCACGAAGTGTCATAATCGCGCTATGAGCGTCTTTACAACATAAACATAATGTGTTCATCTCCAGGTCAAAGGTCTTGTAAAGCAGCACATCGACTCATTCAACTACTTCATCAACGTGGAGGTAACATTCAAATGATAAAAACTCTGTTGTACCTGTGCTCGAATATACAAATGAAAACAAATATGGTTGTTTTATAGATCAAGAAAATCATGAAAGCAAATGAGAAGATCACCAGCGACGCTGACCCCATGTGGTACCTCAAGTATGTCTCAGACCCCATCGTTTTACTCTCACTTTTTAACAAACGGTTTGGCCTCAGTGCACTCTATAAGTCATCAACCTTGACTCCCAGGTACCTGAACATATACGTGGGCATGCCGGATGTGGAGGAGAGCTTCAATGTCACCAGGCCCGTCTCTCCCCATGAGGTTAGTGTGGACAGGTTAGATGTGTGTGTACTGTAATGTCTGTTAGTATAGAGAGGGATTATCAGTCTACGTCACTCTACGTCACTCCCCGCTCTACGCGCATGTCGTTGGCAGAAAGAGACGAGAGCGACAAGAGCCGCGATTGTGTCTTGTGGTGCGGTTGGTTGCACAAACCCCTTTAATAAGACTGATTATCCTAATTGTTCTAATACTTTCTGCTTATTAAATGTATACTGTTTGAGTTCATCTCCCTCAAAAAGTAGTCCCCTTTAATTATGATCGATCAAACATGTTTTTGACACCTCGAAGGGCATTATCCCGCTTATACCATGGTCACTTGCCAAGGAAAAGAAATTAAGATCATTCATTTATATTTTCACGCGTTTTACAATCCAAATATAAAGTTTTTCACATAAATAGGACGGACCGTAGCTACGACTTGGAGCCAGAGAGCTAACGTTATGAATTGTACATATTTATAATTCGAAATTCGTCCCAACCATTATACCACAGATATTCTAGGGTCTATAGCATATAACCGCATCTTCTGATTACAGTTTAATGTAACAGTAAGCTGACAAAATCGCTAATTAACATCGCAACCGCAAATTAACCACACGGAAATAACCATGGCAACCAGTCAAACCAATTTTCTTTGTGCCATCTTTCTGCGCACGCATCCGCCGTGTTGATAAACAAATACTCCCCCAATTCTGTAGTGCTGGGACAGGGTGGTCCGGTGACCAGACCCCCCTGTCCCAACACTACAGAATTGGGGGATTATTTGTTCATCAACACGGCTCCCATCCTGCATCCTCATCCCTACATCCCAGTGGTTAGGAATGTTGGATTCCCAAACGAAGGTTTCTAGGTGTTATCCCACCAGTCAGCAGTCTACTTGCTCATTAATAACATCTAATGCCAATTAAATAAATCACTGAATCTTTCAAAGCCTCTTCTAAAGGTACTAACTACTGAACAGGTAATGAAGTAATGCGGTCAGACTTCCTGTAGTGTTGATTCAGTGTGTGTTTGGACCAGTGCCGTCTGCGAGACATGACCTACTCTGCACCCATCACCGTGGACATCGAGTACACAAGAGGCAGCCAGAGGATCATCCGCAACGCCCTGCCCATCGGAAGGTGCTGCTGAGCCTCGAACCTGTTCACTGAGTTCACTAGTTTGTACACATTTAGAACATCACAACATAGCCACAGAGCCATCAGGCCTGCCGTCTGCTCCGTCCGATTATTGTAAATTGTATTTTTGGATTATCGTCATGCTTGTCCTTTCCTGTCTCTCTAACCGCAGAATGCCCATCATGCTGCGCAGCTCCAACTGCGTGCTGACCGGGAAATCCCCCATGGAAGTGTCCAAACTCAACGAGTGCCCTTTGGATCCAGGTTCAGTACCGTCTGCCTCCACCGTGTACAAAGACATGAAATGGCCGCCCTGCAATGTGTCGACATGACTGAAACTGAAGATGTGTGAAGTGAGTTGGTGGATGTGTTTGGTGACAGGCGGGTACTTCATCGTGAAAGGGCAGGAGAAGGTGATCCTGATCCAGGAGCAGCTCTCCAAGAACCGCATCATCGTGGAGCAGGACAGGAAAGGAGCCGTCGGGGCCTCGGTCACCAGGTGCTGCACATGCTGCTCTTTAACTGGTCTCACACCTGTGGACACTGGTCTCACACCTGGTAACTCTGGTTAGACCTCACACCTGGTAACTCTGGTTAGACCTCACACCTGGTAACTCTGGTTAGATCTCACACCTGGTAACTCTGGTTAGACCTCACACCTGGTAACTCTGGTTAGACCTCCCACCTGGTAACTGTTAACACTCAGCATTTAGAATTAGGAATGATTCAATATTAGGATCACTGAATTAGTAGAGTAGGTCCCCCAATACAAAACTTGGAAGCCAAGAGCAAAATCAATTGCCATTTTGATATTTCCTTATAACTAAAGATGGGTAATGAACGCATGTATATTCCTTCAATTTAGTATTTCTGGAAGTTGTTTGCTTTTTTACTTACATTTTATTTTAATGATAAACTCTCCTTTCAGCTCAACCCATGAGAAGAAGAGTAGGACGAATATGGTTGTGAAGAAAGGCAGATTCTACCTGAGACATAACACCCTCTCCGAGGATGCACCCATCGCCATTATATTCAAGGTGATCATAACATTCTCCCATTGGCTAAGACACAGACACGGTGCTGTACCTTGCTTTGTAAGCTAGGGGGCGCTGTGAGACCATAATAGGATGATGTATATATTTCTTAAAAAAAGAACCTTCTCTTATTGTAGTCTCAGTTAAATTTGTGTCCAGGGAGTTTTTATCATTACCTCTAGTTCCTATGTTTTGTTCCTTCTTCGTAGACCTGTTTAAATCCCCTGTGTAGTCAAACACATTGTTGAATCGGTATCCACCACGCCACATTCCCATAAGCAAATATCAGAGATGGAATGATAAGTTAACCGGCACTGCCTCTGACATTATGTTCCCCAAACCAACCCCATCTGTGTTTAACTGTCGCTCTGTGTTTTGGGGGAAGGCCATGGGTGTGGAGAGTGACCAGGAGATCGTCCAGATGATTGGAACAGAGGAACACGTGGTGGCCAACTTCTCCCCCAGCCTGGAGGAGTGTCAGAAGGCCCAGATCTTCACCCAGACTCAGGTACTTCCCTGGCTTGGCTTCCCTGAATCCCGCCCACCTTTCAAACATGTTCTGTTATTCAGGGTTTGGTGTCGGGGGGGGATTGAGGGACACTTCTGCTGTGAAGGTCAGCATCTTTCTCTGTACCGGTCAGCGTGTTGTAGGCAGACTTCTAAAGAATATGCTGACACGGGACCTGTGACCACACAGACTACAGAGAACAACACGGCAATCCCAGAGTGAAATACTTTGATTTACTTTACTTTGCAGCTTCAATTTCTATGGATTTGAGCAATGTCTGCCTAGAAATCCACCACATCCACAACGTGCTAAATGGCTTTCCGCTCAGTGATTGGTCGAGGTTGTGGCGCTCCATTGCTCAAGTAATGCAATCAATTAATCAATGAATGCATTGCATCTTTTCTAGGTTTTGATTCCGAGTGATTGTGTTTGAATATATAATAGCCAGAGCACAGGGTGGGTGGTCTCTGTGGAAGTCTTCAGCCTGCTTAACCTTTGGCCTACATTTCTACATCAGTCACATATTCAGATAGGCACTGACTCAGGTATACCAGTGTTCACGCTAGACAAAATGTGTGCCGGTCATGTGACCTGGAAGGTTTCATTTTAACGTTTTTTTTTTTTTACTTCTTTCGATATTTGGCAGCTTTGAAGCGTGCCGCTGCTGACTTAAAGTCAAATGTATCGAGAGTGTCTCTGCTGCTTGCAATGCGCATAAGCCTCGTGACTCTTCCTTCCCCAAGGCGGCTTCGCTGAGCAGTCTTTATCAGAGCTTAGATCGGGCCCGGAAAATCAAGCCCGCCCCGGCCCTAGCCCGTGCACGTTGTGTCTGAGCCCGGCCCGACACATTAACTGCCCGAGCCCGAGCCCGATTTCAACCCGACATTTTTTTGATACATGTGTAACTTTTTACACATTTGTTACTTAGGCCTACTTTGCTAAATATTTATGTAAGGAATAATGCATAGAACGCCAGTCATTATTCATATATTCGTTACCAGCATTCGTAGTGTTGATCAGCAGTGAAATAGTCCGCCAAAGACGTTGACGTCGCTTAGCAACCGAAGACGCTGGGGTTGACAAGTTACCGGACTACTACCCATGCAAGTGAACGGAGCGTTCCACAGCATTGAGAAGACCCGTGTAATAAAGGCCTATAATATTTCTGTTTATGGCATAGATTTCTCCTAAACACAAACGCTCGATCAAAGGCCCGATATCGGCGGGCCGGGTCGGGTCAATGAAAACCCTCATTGTTTAACATGAATTGGCTAAACAAATGATTCAAATTATGCAGAGAATTATTTCCATTGGTCATTCTGACCGGAGACATTTAGAATTTTGGGTCCTCCTCATTTTTTTCCGGTCAATGACCGACAACGGAAACTCTGGTATACGTGTGTTCAGGTTGTCCGGTTTCTATTGTGTATGTTAGTCTTTGAACATAAGCCTCAGGGTGTAACATTTTTAAATCCATCATTTTGTTTTTCGTGGGGTATTCTTTGCACAATGTCTTTCTACTGGATGATTCTTTAGTTCTTATTATCTGTGGTCTGCTCTGTGTGATGCCCACCCCCTGTGTCCAGGCCTTGAAGTACCTGGGCAACAAGGTGAGGCGACAGAGGATGTGGGGCGGACCCAAGAAAACCAAGATGGAGGAGGCTAGGGAGCTGCTGGCCTCGCTCATCCTCACGCACGTACCAGTAAGTCTGCCCCATCTTCCTCCCCCCTTGTGCCTTCGTTAGACACTTGCAATTGCAAATAATTTGCTTGCACACCTGTTATTATTTTATATTGCTGTGTATGAGGTTCTTTGACTGGTGTTAAATAATAATAATAATTGATCAGTTTTTTTATAGCTCTTTTCTAAATACTCAAAGACGCTCTACAAATAAGAAAGGAATACATACGGACAGTACAAACACTCCAAACAAAAGGGGAAAAATAAACAACACCACACAATAGGCAACACATTAAGAGAGTGGAAGATGGCGGAGGATGATTTGTCAAATGTTGTAGGTGGTCCTGAAGAGATGGGTTTTAAGTTGACTTTTGAATGAACAGAGTGTATCAGAGTTTCGGATGGCCAGAGGGAGGGCGTTCCAGAGGGGAGGGGCGGCGAAGGCGCTGTCCCCCAGGGTGTGATACCTGGTCTTGGTGATGGAGGTGAGAAGGTTGGCATCAGCGGAGCGTAGGCGGCGAGTGGGGGAGTGGTGATGGAGGAGATCTGTTTGTGCATATTGCAATTTTTGAAATGGGAATTGAAATGTTTAAATAACTCCTTTTTAATATTTTGTTTTGATGCATGTTGTTTGTCCACTCCTCTAGGTGAAGGAGTTTAACTTCCGGGCGAAGTGTGTGTACCTGGCGGTGATGGTGCGCCGGGTCATCCTGGCTCAGGGGGAGCACAAGGTGGATGACAGGGATTACTATGGCAACAAGCGTCTGGAGCTGGCTGGGCAGGTACCAGAATAATGCTCCTTCTTATTACAGTTCCTAGCGCAGTACTTTGTAATTAAAGGAGCTGGATGGACTCCCACCAGGATGCTCGTATTTTATATCAAGTGGCTATTTATTTAAATCAGAATTATTTTGAGGGAGGGCCGCGTTCCAAACTTCCATTCAAGTCTGATCTGTGAGACAAACCAGCCTGTATGTCCCCTGACAACGCGCTGCCAGACACCGAGCAAAGGCCTGATGACGAGACACGGATCAGCGCCGGGAGCCAAGAGGACGCAGGCTGCAGCCCGCCTCATCTCTCACCTGCATCTCCTCTCCTTTTAATAAGATGCTCATCACCCCCCACCCTCAGCTTTTGTGTGTGCCTGTTTTGTTTAGGTCCCCCCCAGCCCCCCCGCTTGGTCGGACGTGGAGATATGCTCCATCACATAGGGCCCAGTGCCGGGATGCATGGGGGACACGCATTGTTTTTCCTTCCAGTGGCGTGACAATGGAATGGCTGTCTTGACTGGAGCGATTGAGCTAATCCTGCAGCTCAGCTCTGATAATGTAATTACTGCTGTCTTGAGGCCTTTAATCCCCTCCCCCCCTTCCTTTACACAGACCAGGTTGGGGGGGGGGGGAGGGCAGGGGAGAAAACTGAGCCCACTTTTTTTTTCGACTGTGGGCTTACACACTCGCGACGCAACGCCAGCAAAGCTCCTCGCTCTCCAATTAACAGTTCTCTGACATTCAACTAATTGGCTCGGCAGCGCTACTGAAGCTTAATTTCTTTATTAATTTGAGCCCGTTTGTTTTTGATTTATGCTAATGCACAGGTGGTTGGGGGTTATGCCAGAGGTTGCCTCCTGTGGGGGGGTGGTGTGTGTCTGGGCGCAGGGCCAGGTCAGACTTATCACAGAGCTGGCAACGCTGGGTTATTAAATCTGACAGTCAGCACCGTCTCTCTGCTGATAAGGGAGTATACACACACCCATGCACGCATGCGCGGCGACGTGTTGACGGCTCCATCACACAGGGCCACGAGTGCATGCAGTTCAGTGTGTTGATGTTGTGTGTTGGTTGAGTTTGTGCTTCCTCCTCCTCTCCCCCCCCCCCCCCCCCCCCACCCAGCTGCTGTCTCTGCTTTTTGAAGACCTGTTTAAGAAGTTCAACTCAGAGCTGAAGAAGATCGCCGACCAGATCATCCCCAAGCAGAGGGCAGCTCAGTTTGACGTGGTGAAGCACATGAGGCAGGACCAGATCACCAACGGCATGGTCAATGCCATCTCCACCGTGAGTCCGCAGTGCGCCTGGGGTATTGAACGCCCCTCAATAAGTGTGAAACGGCTTGTTTGGGCTCAAACTTGCGACATGATGGAAAGAAACGTTTTTGACGCTGAAATTGGTTTTGCAGCAATGAACAGTGTGAGAATAATAAGGGGAGTTCCTAACATACAGGCATGTAACCATATTCTAGTTGTACCCCCAAAATGCAGTTATTAACCCTAAAAATGCATGACATCACCCCTTTAAAGCCCTGACCTCCTTCACAGGGGAACTGGTCCCTGAAGAGGTTCAAGATGGACCGGCAGGGCGTGACCCAGGTGCTGTCCCGACTCTCCTTCATCTCCGCCCTGGGCATGATGACCCGCATCTCCTCCCAGTTCGAGAAGACCCGCAAGGTCAGCGGGCCGCGCTCCCTGCAGCCGTCCCAGTGGGGGATGCTGTGCCCGTCAGACACGCCCGAGGGAGAGGTGAGTGCATCACCAGAGGTCTCTCCCTCCACGCACCTCTGCAACACTTTCAGCACACGGGGGGGGGGTCCGACTTTACCTCTTGTTGGTGTATCAGTCACACAATGAACTGGAGCTGAATGAGGTTTTATATTAACCCTCTCCAATCAAAACTGGTGAGATTTAACCCCTACATTATACTACTATTAACACTGTTCTAGGTGAGATTTAACCCCTACATTACACTACCATTAACACTGTTCTAGGTGAGATTTAACCCCTACATTACACTACCATTAACACTGTTCTAGGTGAGATTTAACCCCTACATTACACTACTATTAACAGTGTTCTAGGTGAGATTTAACCCTTACATTATACTACCATTAACACTGTTCTAGGTGAGATTTAACCCCTACATTATACTACCATTAACACTGTTCTAGGTGAGATTTAACCCCTACATTATACTACCATTAACACTGTTCTAGGTGAGATTTAACCCCTACATTATACTACTATTAACACTGTTCTAGGTGAGATTAACCCCTACATTATACTACTATTAACACTGTTCTAGGTGAGATTAACCCCTACATTATACTACTATTAACACTGTTCTAGGTGAGATTAACCCCTACATTACACTACTATTAACACTGTTCTAGGTGAGATTAACCCCTACATTACACTACTATTAACACTGTTCTAGGTGAGATTAACCCCTACATTACACTACTATTAACACTGTTCTAGGTGAGATTTAACCCCTACATTACACTACTATTAACACTGTTCTAGGTGAGATTAACCCCTACATTACACTACTATTAACACTGTTCTAGGTGAGATTTAACCCCTACATTACACTACTATTAACACTGTTCTAGGTGAGATTTAACCCCTACATTACACTACCATTAACACTGTTCTAGGTGAGATTAACCCCTACATTATACTACCATTAACACTGTTCTAGGTGAGATTTAACCCCTACATTATACTACTATTAACACTGTTCTAGGTGAGATTTAACCCCTACATTATACTACTATTAACACTGTTCTAGGTGAGATTTAACCCCTACATTATACTACCATTAACACTGTTCTAGGTGAGATTTAACCCCTACATTACACTACTATTAACACTGTTCTAGGTGAGATTTAACCCCTACATTACACTACTATTAACACTGTTCTAGGTGAGATTTAACCCCTACATTATACTACCATTAACACTGTTCTAGGTGAGATTTAACCCCTACATTACACTACTATTAACACTGTTCTAGGTGAGATTTAACCCCTACATTATACTACCATTAACACTGTTCTAGGTGAGATTTAACCCCTACATTATACTACTATTAACACTGTTCTAGGTGAGATTAACCCCTACATTATACTACTATTAACACTGTTCTAGGTGAGATTAACCCCTACATTATACTACTATTAACACTGTTCTAGGTGAGATTAACCCCTACATTACACTACTATTAACACTGTTCTAGGTGAGATTAACCCCTACATTACACTACTATTAACACTGTTCTAGGTGAGATTTAACCCCTACATTACACTACTATTAACACTGTTCTAGGTGAGATTAACCCCTACATTACACTACTATTAACACTGTTCTAGGTGAGATTTAACCCCTACATTACACTACTATTAACACTGTTCTAGGTGAGATTTAACCCCTACATTATACTACTATTAACACTGTTCTAGGTGAGATTAACCCCTACATTATCCTACTCTTAACACTGTTCTAGGTGAGATTAACCCCTACATTACACTACCATTAACACTGTTCTAGGTGAGATTTAACCCCTACATTATACTACCATTAACACTGTTCTAGGTGAGATTAACCCCTACATTATCCTACTCTTAACACTGTTCTAGGTGAGATTAACCCCTACATTACACTACTATTAACACTGTTCTAGGTGAGATTTAAGAGTTGGGAAGGTAGAGAGCAGTAAAAGAATGACGTGCCGCCCCCCCGTTCTACTCCCTCCCTTAATTTCTCCACCATCGAGGAGAGTTTTGGTGAAGCTATGTTAGTGCTATGTGCGTGTATGTGATTGACATGCAAGATGGAGGCCCTGAACCAATGGGGGGAGAGGTCCCCTGATAGGTCAGACGCTCCTCTGTGCTCTTCAGAGGCGTGTGTTTCAGTCTTAACTCCCAGATGTTGTTTCCACTTTGGCTTTGGACACACAAAATATAGAATGCCTTTGAACCAGTCTTATTTGTAGAATTGATAACATTTTGTTGATATTGTATACCTTTTGACTCTAACCAAGCTTTTATACATGGAGTTTTTTCAAAATGATGTACTGTCCTTGTAACCTGGTTGGTTTGTGTGTTCCCCAGGCCTGTGGTCTGGTGAAGAACCTGGCGCTGATGACCCACATCACCACTGACATGGAGGACGGACCCATCATCAAGCTGGCCATGAACCTGGGCGTGGAGGACGTCAACCTGCTGTGTGGAGAGGAGCTCTCCTACCCCTCCGTCTTCCTCGTCTTCCTCAACGGTAGGGAGGAGAGACGATGGCCAAACCTAACCCACCAGGCCTGGAGAAGAGCGTCCATCTCCAGGGACCGGGAAGGAAGGTCTTCTGCTGTCCTGGGACCCAAATGGACATTTTTGTTGTGATATTTGGTTTTCCCCTTAATGAACATTTATTATTTATTTTAAGGTCGTCGAAACCTTCCCCCCCATTTCATTATGATTCAACGGTGTCCTAAGTGCACAGAAGGCCCGTGAACAAAGAGGAAGGCTTTTCTACTTTGGTTCTTTCTATTAAAGGACGACTTGAAAAGGAGCTACTAATCCATTCTGTTTGAAACCTAATGGCTAATACCATGAAGGGAGGGAAGGCTGGCCAATAAGTCATTAATCGCGTGCCACCGGTTGATATTATTGTTGTGACACAACTTGGCCCATTAATTACAGCGTGTTGTCATTAGGTCCTTTTTTGCTTGTTTACGATAACTGTCAAATTATAATGGCTGTCGTGTCGTTTAATTAGCTAGCTGCTGCTGCTGCTCAAGACCACGGGGTCTTTGTGTTCAAGCATATATGCGCCATAGGACCAGACACTCTATATCCGTGTGTGTGTGTGTGTGTGTGTGTGTGTGTGTGTGTGTGTGTGTGTGTGTGTGTGTGTGTGTGTGTGTGTGTGTGTGTGTGTGTGTGTGTGCGTCCCAGGTAACATCCTGGGGGTGATCAGAGACCACCAGAAGCTGGTCAGCACCTTCAGGCTGATGCGTCGAGCTGGTTTCATCACAGAGTTCGTCTCCATCTCCACCAACCTGACGGACCGCTGTGTGTACATCTCCTCGGACGGGGGGCGCCTGTGTCGGTAGGAGACTTCCCTCATGTCCTATAATGTGGTGTGTATTGTAGGTGTGCACCACGCTTCATCATGTATGACTGTAATTGTTTAAATGTGTTTGTAATGTTTAAATGTGGTTTTGCATTTACATTAAACATTGCCACTACTGATATTGTTTGAATCTTGAATATGGAGAATATATATTTTAATTTCTCTACGACTGTCCTGTGCTTTCTGTGTTTTCAGTTGCATGCAGCATCAATAATTATATCTTATGTGTGAAAATAAAGATATTCAAAACATAGAAATAAATGTGTACGCTGTTTTGTGCTCACAGGATTATAAAACAAATATACCTTAATGAAATTAATTGTTCCCTTTTACAATACTATTGACATGATTATCATCCACAGTTTTGTGAAAATGTAAATGAGACCAACCTGACCTCAGGCCTTGATAGATGACCCGTTGACCTCTGACCAATGTCGTTAGGCCCTATATCATCGTGAAGAAAGGTCAGCCGATGGTGAAGAACCGACACATCGATGAGCTTTCTCAGGGCTACAGGTACAACACCTCACAACACGTTACTATGACAACATAACCTTGTCCTCGTCTCCCCTGTCCTGTGTTGCCATGGAGACGATGTATTGTTGATTGATGTATCCCGTCTCCCCTGTCCTGTGTTGTCACGGAGACGATGTATTGTTGATTGATTTATCACTCCTGTCTCGTCAGAACCTTTGAGGACTTCCTTCACGAGAGTTTGGTGGAGTATCTGGACGTGAACGAGGAGAACGACTGTCAGATCGCTCTCTATGAGCACATGATCACCAAGTAAGTATCCTGACCACCAACGTCGCAATGGATGAATCATTGATGCGTTAATTAGGCTGAAGTGATGCTTCCCTAGGACCTGTTGCTTTCTGGATCTTTCTTCTGAAGGGTAGGATGACAGCAGGCCAGTGGTAATTGATGTGTAGATGCTGAAACATACTACAGGTGGATGTGTCTCTGCTCTCATCGTGCTGTGCGTGTCTTCTCTTGTCGTTATGTTTATGCAGAGAGACGACACACCTGGAGATCGAGCCCTTCACGCTGCTCGGAGTATGTGCTGGTCTCATCCCCTATCCCCACCATAACCAGTCCCCTAGGAACACCTACCAGTGTGCTATGGGCAAGCAAGCCATGGGTAAGTCATAAGCCACAGTGGATAGATCGATTTCAAAAATAGAATACTTTCTCGGACGACAAAAAGTTGGCTAGTATATATATTAGTGCTGTCAGTTTAACGCGTTACTAACGGCGTTAACGCAAAACAATTTTTAACGGCGTTAATTTTTCTTATCGCACGATTAACGCTCTTTTGGCTTGGCAAACGTTGTAGTTTTTTCACCTGCTGTCTAGCAACAACTAGTCACGTTAGAAAAACTACAACACCGTACCGGATCTAGCTACACCGGAAACAAAACAGCAAGCACGCCCCTCAAACTTGTTGGGGCAAGCAAGGATACGGAGCGGGTGAAAAACTCCTTAAAAGTGTGTTTGTGTGTCACTCTGTTCGAGCCTGCACGAGAGTTCAATGTTGTCATTAGCTGTTACGTCTTTCTGACCAATCGCAGTTCAAGGCCCACCTGGGCTGTACCACTTCGGGAGGGGCCGCTCAGTTACTCCCCTCTAGACAAAATCGACTTGGTTGCGATGTTGCACTAATATATATATATACAAAGCCACATAGTCAAATCAGGCCTAGTCTTGACTTGTAAAACTAAATAATAAAATCTGGGCCTATCATTGGGCCTATTTTACCCCTCAATGACTGAAGCTATTGGTTGTTATTTGGCTATGTTTATCTTCAGCTACAATTGTTTTAAGAAAAATGAAGACACAAGACGAAAAGTGATGCCATTTAAAATGCATCATGCTCTGAATCATTCACTAACATCCTTTCCACAATATCAAACAGAATGGTCAGGGTAACAAACAATTAAAAGAACAACAAGAACATTATTTCACAACTATTTACATGGGCTGTAAGCCTAACATTGTTTGAGGCAAATGTGGATGTTAATGGGTATTTCAGAATGTTGGTCATGGTGTTAAGCCAGTTAAGATTGAGGGACTTCATTTATAGATATAGTCAATCCTCCTCGCGGGCAAGCCTGCCCGGCCGCGGGCAGCTGAAACATTGCTCTGTTCGTCAATATAAGCGAACAGAGCCGCACTGTTCCGCAACGAACAGTACCGCACCGCTCGGTGGAAACGAGGCATAAGACTGAGCGGGTTCGTTGGTTCTCGTAACAAAGACTTGAGGGGATAACCCCTCCCTCCAGGCTACTCCACAGCCAGGGCTCCTTATTGGTTCATAGCGCAGCCAGGGCTCCTCTTATTGGTTCACAGCGCAGCCAGGGCTCCTCTTATTGGTTCATAGCGCAGCCAGGGCTCCTCTTATTGGTTCATAGCGCAGCCAGGGCTTCAGCCTATTCATGAATAGACGTAGGCGGGATCCAGATCTCTTAGCTAGTCACACCCACTCAGAGTAGGACTTTCCTCCTCTCTCCCATTGAGCCCCATGTTATTCACCGGCTGCCAACACTTTCGGGGAAATTAAGGGGAGTCAACGGAGGCTGAGGGAGGAACATCCTCCCTGAAGTAATCGTCAATAGGCGATAGTGGGTGCTAATGTCCCTTTACCCAGGGAAACGAACATTACATAAACAAAGGCATTAAAGTAGTCATATTTAAGGGCATTCATTCATTACAGTAGTCTGGACAATCTACAATTTTTATTCTCAACAATGTTAAGGATGATCTTCCTCCCTCTCTTCAATGGAGAAGCCTCCATTTATTATTATTTTTTACAAACAATGGAATACACTGACAAATGCCAATTATACAAAGTCTTTACCCCTCACCTCCCTATACACACACACACACACACACACACACACACACACACACACACACACACACACACACACACACACACACACACACACACACACACACACACACACACACACCCCTCCCCCCATGTCTATGTTTATACACAGACCAATACACACCAGTGTGTGTGTGTGGGCCGTTTGCCTGCCAGTCACCCAGAGTGTCATTAGTGATTCATTGGTGAGCCGTCCTCTGCATGCGGGGTCAGTATGCTCAGCTGCTAAAGACCCCAGAGTACGCACCCTCGGCGCCGTGGCAACCAGAACCCCCTTAAAAGGCCCGGCTAACATTTGTAATAGTAACCCCCCCCCCCCCCCCCCGGCCCGCTTTACAAACACGCAGACTGGAACTATATTTGGCCCAATATCCTCTTGCTCTGAGGTCTTGTGTGGACAGCCCTATACATGTGCAAATGGAGCTGTGTGGTCGGAGCCCATTACCACAAACTCTGTGCTTGTAGCCCGATTGTCGACTAATGGCGGCGGACAAAAGCTCCTCCTTCCAGAGGGGGAGGGCGGCCGTGGTAATCTCTGACGGACGTTGATAACTCCCCCTGATCTCTCAGTAGCCCGACCCGGCCTGACCCCAGCTCATACCTGGGGTCCATATGGGAAGTCTTCATTAGCTGACCTCTGACCCCCGGGAGGGGAGAGGAAACGAGCATCCATCAGGGAATGTCTGACTTGATATGTGGAATGAAAGTCGCTTTGATTTCCCTTTTCACTTTAAGGGCTTTAAATGCAACCGTGTCACTGGCTGGACTCTCCGCTTCAGGACACATTTATAAAATGTGCATCTCATTATATGCCAGCAATATCGTTGGCTGTTAAGAATACTTTGTTTAGAGTTAATTCTCCCTAAATGCACAACCTGTGGTTCAAGTCACCGTCTCCCTCCAGGCACCATCGGCTACAACCAGCGGAACCGCATCGACACGCTGATGTATCTGCTGGCCTACCCCCAGAAGCCCATGGTGAAGACCAAGACTATCGAGCTCATCAACTTCGAGAAGCTCCCTGCCGGCCAGAACGCCACTGTGGCGGTGATGAGCTACAGCGGCTACGACATAGAGGACGCCCTGATCCTCAACAAGGCCTCGCTGGACAGAGGTAGAGCAGCCCCTGAGGAGAGTTACCATGGGAAAACTGTTCCTGCTTTATGACCCTGTGTTTTTATCGTGTGTGTGTGTCCGATGCAAATAATGAACTTTTCTAGCATCGAGAAGAAAGGGCAAAAGGATTCAAGGTTTTATTAACGATTATTATATAAGAATAGAATAGAATAACCTTTCGTACTCGATTTGTTTGTAGCAATGGCTATTTGTGCAGCCACTCACACAAATGCTATCATGTTCGTTGGCCAAGGTGATTAAGAAGAGACCCTCAAACCTAACCTTCCTATAACTTCCTTACCTTCCTTTAACCTTAAGACCGGGATCGGTTGGGAAAACATGTCAATGGCTGATGCCGGACGTTAGTGTGAAAAACGCATCCTGAGGATTGATCCAAGCTGTAGTTCCTTTATTGTGGAGCAGACTGAAGCCCATGAACACGCTCCTGTCCCTTTCAGGGTTCGGAAGGTGCCTTGTGTATAAGAACGCTAAGTGCACCTTGAGGCGCTATACCAACCAGACGTTCGACAAGGTGATGGGGCCCATGCTGGACGCAGCCACGCGCAAGCCCATCTGGAGGCACAACATCTTGGACGCCGACGGCATCTGCTCCCCTGGTGAGGATCGCCTCACTTCTCCCAGCATGCTCTCTGGGCTCAGCCACGTGGCGCTTGTTAAGGCTGGCTTGTTGTTGGTTATTTCCGATGGAACCAAACGACTTTTAGGTTCACAGTGACCAAGTCGATTCAACTTTATTGTAATCGCAAAGTCAACCAGTATAGGGTTAGGCTTAACAATCTGTATTGACAATGATTGAGCAGAGTTATAACGACATACAAACGATGATCTATCTTGTCATCTATCTCTAAAAGTTCCTTTCCTCACCCCTACAGGTTCAAATCCAGCGTAAGGCCGTTCTGATGCGTGTTTCTTCAGGCGTATTATGGCTTTACACAGCGTGTCATTCCCCCACTGTCTGTTCTCTGTGCCCGGTGGTGCAGGTGAGAAAGTGGAGAACAAGCAGGTGTTGGTGAACAAGGCCATGCCGACCGTGACCCAGACGCCACTGGAGGGCAGCACCCAGCCAGGCCAGCCCCAGTACAGGGACGTACCCATCGGGTGAGCCCACCGCCAGAGCCCCGCCCACGTCCACCTCCCCGCCAGAGCTCCGCCCACGTCCACCTCACCCCCACATCCACCTCACTTTACCATCACCCCCACATCCACCTCACGTCACCCCGACATCCATCTCACCCTCACCCCCACATCACCTCACCTCACCCTCACCCCCATCTCACCCCCACATCCACCTCACGTCACCCCGACATCCATCTCACCTCCGCATCCACCTCACCCCCACCTCACCCTAACCTCCCCCCATTTCCCCCTCACTGCCCAATCAGCCCCCCCAGTATGTCCTGGGCGGAGGGGGTTGTGTGCCAGTGCCCTCCCTCTCCCTCTGGTGGTGCAGCAGTTTGTATTAGGGAGTGGTTGGTTGAATAACGCGGGGGTTCTCCCACTCCTTCTCCAGCTACAAGGGCTCCACAGACTCATACATCGAGAAGGTGATGATCTCATCCAACGCCGAGGACGCCTTCCTCATCAAGATCCTCCTCAGGCAGACTAGGAGACCCGAGATCGGAGACAAGTTCAGCAGTCGGCACGGACAAAAAGGTGCAGCTCCCCAACGTGCTTTGAGTTGTCCTTTAACAACATGCTGTCCTCTGGGTTTAGTCCCACACCTCAGTGGGCAGTCCGCAGCCCCACTGGGGGAGGGGGTCTGCAGGGCAGTATCTACAGCAGGTCCTCGTCTCTGCACATTTGTTGAGTCAATTCCCAGTGCCAGTCTTTTTGCCTCTCTCCCTCTCCCTCGCTCTCGCTCTCTCCCTTGCTCTCTCTCTCGCTCTCTCTCGCTCTCCCGCTCCCTTTTTTTCTCGAGGGGTTCCTTTGCAATTAATTGGCTCTTTGTCCCGCCCCAGACTATGTAAATGTATTACAGCCCAGCAGTATTCTGCCGCTCCTGGGAAAAGTGTTTACAACCTCCATTGTTTGGCTGCACCCCCCCCCTATAGTGGACCAGTATGATGTTTTAATCAGAAAGCTATCTGGCGCCACGCATAATTCACCCAGTTCATTAAGAGCGCCTGGGGACCGGTCAGCGCAGGACGTCCTGCTCCAAGGGGGTCACCGGGGGGTCACCCGGCCTGGGTCCCGTCCGTCCACCACTGGTGGGGGTGGGGGGGCGCCCAGCGGCTGTTATCAAGCAGATCACCAATCAATGCATGACGTATAAATATGTTTCCATATATTAAATCGATAATATAATGCGTAGCTAAATACGTTTAGTTGTTTTTGCACGTTGGCAGCACTAACGTGCTCTCGCCTTCAGCTCCCGAGTTAATTATTTACCGGACACACACACACACACACACGCAGCTACACACACAGCTCCACACACAGCTCCACACACAGCTGGGGTGGAGGTGAGGTGGGGGCAGTGCTCATTGTGTGAGCCGCCAGCGTGGGGCTGTAAGGGGCGGGATGGAGGGCCGGGCACCCTGGCTGTTGTCCTGGCTTTCTCTGCTGATTTCACGCCTCTTTTATCATTCACTTTCACACAAAACAAACAACACCAAGCATGTCTACGCTGGAACCTGGTGTGTCTCTCTCTCTCTGTCTCCCTTCTCTCTCTCCTCTCTCCTCTCTCCTCTCTCTGTCTCTCCTGTTTATTATATCCTTTTTAAAATTGAAGTCCTTTAAAAGTCGAACACTTCCTCCCGTACTCTCCTACTCCTTTATTGTGCACCGTTGACATTCCCTTCTCCCTGTCTGATATTCCCCCTTTTCGCTCCCACCTCCCCCGTTATATGGCCGCCCAGTAAACTGCAGCCCTCAACCCCGCTGAACCTCACTCCTCTCTGCACCTCACTCCCCTCTGCACCTCACTCCCCTCTGCACCTCACTCCTCTCTGCACCTCACTCCTCTCTGCACCTCACTCCTCTCTGCACCTCACTCCTCTCTGCACCTCACTCCCATCTGCACCTCACTCCCCTCTGCACCTCACTCCTCTCTGCACCTCACTCCCCTCTGCACGTCACTCCCCTCTGCACCTCACTCCCCTCTGCACCTCACTCCCCTCTGCACGTCACTCCTCTCTGCACCTCACTCCCCTCTGCACCTCACTCCCCTCTGCACCTCACTCCTCTCTGCACCTCACTCCCCTCTGCACCTCACTCCCCTCTGCACCTCACTCCTCTCTGCACCTCACTCCCCTCTGCACGTCACTCCCCTCTGCACCTCACTCCCCTCTGCACCTCACTCCCCTCTGCACCTCACTCCTCTCTGCACCTCACTCCTCTCTGCACCTCACTCCTCTCTGCACCTCACTCCTCTCTGCACCTCACTCCCCTCTGCACCTCACTCCTCTCTGCACCTCACTCCCCTCTGCACCTCACTCCCCAGTTAGACGGGTTCAATTTCTCCTCTTGAGCTGACCCTCTCCCTCCCCCCTCCCTCCCTCCTCGTGCCACTTCCTGGGACTCACACTGAAAGTCATGGCTGTGTAATCCTGGTCTCACTGTCAAGCTAAGCACCTTTCTTTCTTTCTCTTTCTCTGCCTCTGTTCTCTCGCTCTCTGTTTCCTCTCTCTCTCTGTTCTCTGTCTTTCTCTGTACTCTCTCGCTCTCGCTCTCGCTCTCTTTCTCTCTCTCTCTCTCTCTCTCTCTCTCTCTCTCTCTCTCTCTCTCTCTCTCTCTCTCTCTCTCTCTCTCTCTCTCTCTCTCTCTCTCTCTCTCTCTTTGTCTTTCTTTCTTTCGTTCCTTTTTCATTTGCAAATGGGCCTACGATGTGTTTACCCTGCCCAGAGGAAGAGTGCCTCGGCCTTTTAGCAAACATTTGCGCTCACACTTAAGACTCCTAGCGGCTGGGTCCCCCCACACCTCGTGTGAATCACAAGAGGCCCCTGTGTCCCCACTCTCCTTTACTGCTGCTGGTCCCCATGTCGGCGGTACGAGGAGAAGATCCCGCCATGAAGAGGGCATTTAGCACTTCATATCATTATCAGGAGTACTAAATGCATCCATTCCAATTTGGTGCATCTATAACTAGTTAACTGTGTGTGTGTGTGTGTGTGTGTGTGTGTGTGTGTGTGTGTGTGTGTGTGTGTGTGTGTGTGTGTGTGTGTGTGTGTGTGTGTGTGCCAGGTGTGTGTGGCCTCATTGTTCAGCAGGAGGACATGCCGTTCTGTGACACGGGGATCTGTCCGGACATCATCATGAACCCCCACGGCTACCCGTCCAGAATGACGGTAGATACGCTCCCAGAGCCTGGTGGCTCCCCCCTGATGTCTCCACCCTGGTGTGTCCCCCCTGGTGTCTCCACCCTGCTGTTTCCTCCCCCCTGGTATCTCCTCCACCCTGGTGTCTCCACCCTGGTGTCTCCACCCTGGTGTCTCCTCCCTGGTGTCTCCTCCCTGGTATTTCCTCCACCCTGGTGTTTCCTCCACCCTGGTCTCTCCTCCACCCTGGTATCTCCACCCTGGTGTCTCCTCCCCCCTGGTGTTTCCTCCCTGGTGTCTCCTCCACCCTGGTGTCTCCTCTACCCTGGTATCTCCAGCCTGGTGTCTCCTCCCTGGTATTTCCTCCACCCTGGTGTCTCCTCCACCCTGGTGTCTCCCCCCTGATGCCCCCCCCCCCCAGGTTTCTCCCCCTGGTGGATGGTGATGCTTAGTGCAGGCCCTGAAGGAGTTAGCTTCCTGTAGCGCGGTTTGGATATCTATGTTTTGACGAGCTTATAGGTGACCTTCAAATGGTAAACCTGTGTATTTGTTATTACTCCCCAATGGGATGATCAAAAGCAAACTTGTTTCCATCTTTCCATCTTCCATCAAGTATTCATTATTGTTCGTCTTGCCATTTCAAAATCAGTGAATGCTCTCCGAAGTTCCTGGGTCCTGAAAAGATTCAGAAACATAACGTCAGCATTCCATGGCTTCATCTGGAACGTCGGCGATAGGCACAACATACTGTAGATCTAAAGCGCCTCATGCTAAGTCCACTCTCTACTGCTCCTGGAGTCCTCCTGAGATGAACCCCGAGCGACTGTTAAAGTTCTGGAGCTCTGCAGGACCTTGACAAGAGGAGGACTGCGCTGACCGGCATGTACCTGATGGTTATTACCCCCCTTCTGCAACCAAACCTCCATTAGCTTCTTCAATGGAGCACACGACCACCAACACTACTTCCTGAAACACAGGGTTGTTGCCGAGGCAACCGCTACAAGCTCTAGCAGACTGATACACACTAAAGCTATATCACAATCGTTCATTAGATTCGAGCGAAGGTAAACAGCCCTTCCTGGTAGGACCCCCGACGCCCCCCTCCCTACGCTGTAAAGTGGAGTGGTCTTTAGTGGTAAAGCTGTTTGTCTCTGTCTTTACTCTGGGCGGTTGTCGTGGACAACAGCAAGATATGTTTGGTCTGGGAGGGACGGCCCTCTGCTCCTCTGAGTGAAATGAGAGTAGGTGTTTCCTTTTATGTGTTGGGGTTGGAGGTCACCTGGCTGTGACCTTTAGCGTTATTGTTTAGATTTGTCCTCTCCAGTCCGGCAGAGTCGGGGGATAAGTCAGTGTTTCAATTGTTCCAGTGCTTGTAACATATCTGTTTATAGATATGTATAATATAATGTGTCTGTTGGAGCTTGGAGCTTTGCTCAGTAACAGGGAAATGCTGTGATTGGTTGAGAGTTCCAGTAGGGGGTCCATGCTGATTAAAGTAGTCAAACTGGGAGGCCAGCAACTACCAGCATAGCGGCTGCATGTGTACTTCACCGGATGTCCCTGTTTTCATTCTAGGTTAGGTTCAGTGGCGTCTGATCTAGTTGTACTTCTATGTTAGGTTCACTGGCTGAGAGTCTGATCTAGTTGTACTTCTATGTTAGGTTCAGTAGAGTCTGATCTAGTTGTACTTCTATGTTAGGTTCAGTAGAGTCTGATCTAGTTGTACTTCTATGTTAGGTTCAGTAGAGTCTGATCTAGTTGTACTTCTATGTTAGGTTCAGTAGAGTCTGATCTAGTTGTACTTCTATGTTAGGTTCAGTAGAGTCTGATCTAGTTGTACTTCTATGTTAGGTTCAGTAGAGTCTGATCTAGTTGTACTTCTATGTTAGGTTCAGTAGAGTCTGATCTAGTTGTACTTCTATGTTAGGTTCAGTAGAGTCTGATCTAGTTGTACTTCTATGTTAGGTTCAGTAGAGTCTGATCTAGTTGTACTTCTATGTTAGGTTCAGTAGAGTCTGATCTAGTTGTACTTCTATGTTAGGTTCAGTAGAGTCTGATCTAGTTGTACTTCTATGTTAGGTTCAGTAGAGTCTGATCTAGTTGTACTTCTATGTTAGGTTCAGTAGAGTCTGATCTAGTTGTACTTCTATGTTAGGTTCAGTAGAGTCTGATCTAGTTGTACTTCTATGTTAGGTTCAGTAGAGTCTGATCTAGTTGTACTTCTATGTTAGGTTCAGTAGAGTCTGATCTAGTTGTACTTCTATGTTAGGTTCAGTAGAGTCTGATCTAGTTGTACTTCTATGTTAGGTTCAGTAGAGTCTGATCTAGTTGTACTTCTATGTTAGGTTCAGTAGAGTCTGATCTAGTTGTACTTCTATGTTAGGTTCAGTAGAGTCTGATCTAGTTGTAATTCTATGTTAGGTTCAGTAGAGTCTGATCTAGTTGTACTTCTATGTTAGGTTCAGTAGAGTCTGATCTAGTTGTACTTCTATGTTAGGTTCAGTAGAGTCTGATCTAGTTGTACTTCTATGTTAGGTTCAGTAGAGTCTGATCTAGTTGTACTTCTATGTTAGGTTCAGTAGAGTCTGATCTAGTTGTACTTCTATGTTAGGTTCAGTAGAGTCTGATCTAGTTGTACTTCTATGTTAGGTTCAGTAGAGTCTGATCTAGTTGTACTTCTATGTTAGGTTCAGTAGAGTCTGATCTAGTTGTACTTCTATGTTAGGTTCAGTAGAGTCTGATCTAGTTGTACTTCTATGTTAGGTTCAGTAGAGTCTGATCTAGTTGTACTTCTATGTTAGGTTCAGTAGAGTCTGATCTAGTTGTACTTCTATGTTAGGTTCAGTAGAGTCTGATCTAGTTGTACTTCTATGTTAGGTTCAGTAGAGTCTGATCTAGTTGTACTTCTATGTTAGGTTCAGTAGAGTCTGATCTAGTTGTACTTCTATGTTAGGTTCAGTAGAGTCTGATCTAGTTGTACTTCTATGTTAGGTTCAGTAGAGTCTGATCTAGTTGTACTTCTATGTTAGGTTCAGTAGAGTCTGATCTAGTTGTACTTCTATGTTAGGTTCAGTAGAGTCTGATCTAGTTGTACTTCTATGTTAGGTTCAGTAGAGTCTGATCTAGTTGTACTTCTATGTTAGGTTCAGTAGAGTCTGATCTAGTTGTACTTCTATGTTAGGTTCAGTAGAGTCTGATCTAGTTGTACTTCTATGTTAGGTTCAGTAGAGTCTGATCTAGTTGTACTTCTATGTTAGGTTCAGTAGAGTCTGATCTAGTTGTACTTCTATGTTAGGTTCAGTAGAGTCTGATCTAGTTGTACTTCTATGTTAGGTTCAGTAGAGTCTGATCTAGTTGTACTTCTATGTTAGGTTCAGTAGAGTCTGATCTAGTTGTAATTCTATGTTAGGTTCAGTAGAGTCTGATCTAGTTGTACTTCTATGTTAGGTTCAGTAGAGTCTGATCTAGTTGTACTTCTATGTTAGGTTCAGTAGAGTCTGATCTAGTTGTACTTCTATGTTAGGTTCAGTAGAGTCTGATCTAGTTGTACTTCTATGTTAGGTTCAGTAGAGTCTGATCTAGTTGTACTTCTATGTTAGGTTCAGTAGAGTCTGATCTAGTTGTACTTCTATGTTAGGTTCAGTAGAGTCTGATCTAGTTGTACTTCTATGTTAGGTTCAGTAGAGTCTGATCTAGTTGTACTTCTATGTTAGGTTCAGTAGAGTCTGATCTAGTTGTACTTCTATGTTAGGTTCAGTAGAGTCTGATCTAGTTGTACTTCTATGTTAGGTTCAGTAGAGTCTGATCTAGTTGTACTTCTATGTTAGGTTCAGTAGAGTCTGATCTAGTTGTACTTCTATGTTAGGTTCAGTAGAGTCTGATCTAGTTGTACTTCTATGTTAGGTTCAGTAGAGTCTGATCTAGTTGTACTTCTATGTTAGGTTCAGTAGAGTCTGATCTAGTTGTACTTCTATGTTAGGTTCAGTAGAGTCTGATCTAGTTGTACTTCTATGTTAGGTTCAGTAGAGTCTGATCTAGTTGTACTTCTATGTTAGGTTCAGTAGAGTCTGATCTAGTTGTACTTCTATGTTAGGTTCAGTAGAGTCTGATCTAGTTGTACTTCTATGTTAGGTTCAGTAGAGTCTGATCTAGTTGTACTTCTATGTTAGGTTCAGTAGAGTCTGATCTAGTTGTACTTCTATGTTAGGTTCAGTAGAGTCTGATCTAGTTGTACTTCTATGTTAGGTTCAGTAGAGTCTGATCTAGTTGTACTTCTATGTTAGGTTCAGTAGAGTCTGATCTAGTTGTACTTCTATGTTAGGTTCAGTAGAGTCTGATCTAGTTGTACTTCTATGTTAGGTTCAGTAGAGTCTGATGTGCTTCCAGGTTGGGAAGCTGATCGAGCTGCTGGCCGGTAAGGCGGGGGTCCTGGACGGCCGGTTCCACTACGGCACGGCGTTCGGGGGGAGTAAGGTGAAAGACGTGTGTGAGGATCTGATCCGGTTCGGATACAACTACCAGGGCAAGGACTACGTGACCTCCGGCATCACCGGGTAACGGCTCCACCAACACCCTCATCACCAGAAATAGATTAAACAGAACCATTTAAAAACGACAAGTGTAAAAACAAACAAAAACCATGTATGAATGTCATGTGAGTGTGGTTTCGTCGGGCTCCCTTTTCGCTGGTCTTTATTCCGGCTCTGCTCCTCGTCCCCAGAGAGTCCCTGGAGGCCTACATCTACTTTGGGCCGGTCTACTACCAGAAGCTGAAGCACATGGTCCTGGATAAGATGCACGCCCGGGCGAGAGGGCCGCGCGCCGTCCTCACCAGGTACCGCCCTGCACACACACCGCTCTCTCTCCCTCCTGCTCTAGCACGGGTGTTTGGTGGTCGGCCCGAGCCGGACTGAGCAGACCATGGGGGGGCTGGGCGAGGCTGCACACCCCTGGTGCATCGGCCAATCAATGCACACAGGTTAAACCGGACATCACCACACACACTCTGACAGGCCGTTACTGAACACCTGCTCTGTTACAGTTCTATCAGCTCTGCAATAAACAGGTTTAAAGAGAAGACGAGAGCAATATTTTGAAACTAAACGACCAAAATAAGTCCTCTCCTCCTCCCTACACCCCAAACGCAATATTTCACAGCGCATTTCACTTAATTAGCAATAACGCGTATCTCAAATAATAGCACTTTAACCTTACCTAGAGCCCCTTTAACATACAATACTAGATCCCTCATTTGAGGTTCTTCCTAAAGCCCTCAACACACACATACTATACCATAATACACAGTCAGTGCGTTTACATGGGACAGCTAAATCGGATTAAGCCTTATACTGATTTTGCTACTCGAAGGACCGTGTCAATTATCCAAACGTACATGGCCTTTAAGAGATCAGATAATGGCTGAATCCGCTACCCTAGGTGGCGCTGTAGCCCTTTCAACAAGTGGTTATAGAGCCACTTGGGGTTGACCTCTACGTCCCAGCAACAGCAAACACAGGCAGCAATCGAGAAAGATGTTTTCAGTAGACAGCTGTCAGTTCACTTTGGGTGCATGTCATTTCTCTGACCGAGAGGTAGGAACAATGTAGCGTCGGAGAAATGACATGGACCCGAAGTGAACTGACAGCTGTCCCACATACGGCAACAATCCCTTAAGGTACGGCCACACTGAACGCGTTACGTGCGTTAGAGGCGTAGAAAATCTGCATTTTTGCATAGAGAACCATTGGTTTAGGCGCGTAGATGTGTTACACGCGCTAAAGCAGCGCGTTAGACCCGTTTTACGCACCTAAATAACGCGCCCAACGCACCTCCGCAGAGTTCAAAAAATAGGTTGTAGTTGGTGTCCTGACGGGAGATCCTGGCACTAACCCGGGCTAGCAGGTCATCAAACATGGCCCCAGTCAACCGAAAATACTGCTGGAACCGGCCGTCATCCAGGCGGAGTTCCTGGAGGAGGTGGTGAAACCCACCCAGCTGTGAGCGCCTACCGAGGATGTCATGCACCCAAACACGGCGGCGTTTGGGTTTCCTACTCTCCTCGAACTTCCACAACAAATACAGCGCAGCGATGGTGGTGATCTCAGCCATGTTTGTGGAACAAAAGAAAAGTAGCCGGGGAAAATAAGTTTTGGGTGGGCTCATCGAGCTGCGTAGGCGCGTTGAACCATTTTTGTGACACACAATGATCAATGAGCGGCAGGTTAGGCGTGTTACGTGCCTAACCTGCCGCTCATTGATCATTGTTCATTGTTCAGTGTGGCCGTACCTCTCCTCCTCCATGTAGCGTTTCAATCTTGACCTCAGAGTCAAAGGCAAAATTCCTAATTCCTTCTCCACCATGGCCAAGATAACCCCCACTACGAGTCTTTATTGTGGAAGTACCAGAGAGTCTGAGAACCCGACGCGGTCTTTAAGATTCATAATATCAGAGAATATCCCCGTCAGTTCGGTCGCGGCGCAATGAATGAATGAAGGTTGTATACACGTCAGAAGAAAAAAACGTTTATTTTGACAGATGTGCCCGAAGTTACTACTTTACAACCTCGTTGATGACAAACGTTTAGGAAAACATGTACTTTTAACTCAGCCTTGGGTGAAATCGAAGCGTAGTGTGTACTGAATGCGTGTTGATGATAAGGGGTTTCACTTTATAGGGGGTGATCGCCTTTTCTCGTTTTCCGACGGCGACAACCATAAACATATAAAGAAATAATTAAATATTTATAAAGAAATAAGAATCGTTTATATGTCTATGGCGACAACAACATGACTACCGTCTTCTTCTACTTCTGGCTCACGTCCCCCGGCCGCAAGATCTCCACCATGCTCAGGACGCACAGTGACATTACAATATCCATACATCATGAGCCTACTTCGGACCAACAGTGACGGTCAAGGCTATATTACAGGGACGATCGCAGAACATAAACGCTATGTTACGCATGGACATAATGCCCATCCTGGCGTTGAAATCAATTTGCTTACTCGCCTAACTGAAATAAAGGAAGTACATTATGTCACTAAATCTAATAGCTACAAGGCAATATATTGTTTTTCGACATCATTTGGTGTTTCGTATTGGAGCAATAGTCGAGTGATGTCAAGTAAACAAAAGTCAAAAGATGCTGATGGCGTAGAAATGGTACAGTCCATTGAAGGGGTGTTAGAAATCGTAAGACATTAGACTATTCCTTGCATGAGCACAGATATAGAAATACTACATAACCAAACACTTGGAATTTTAATAATATCAAGTATTTATAAGTATTTCAGTACCCCCCAAACTGTCGTTTTAGTCCCTTTTTGGGGGGGTCCCAATCCCATTCGAGGGGGTCTGACCCCCCCTAATTCGAACCCTGGGAAGCACCCCCCCTGTAGGAGATCTGAGCTGTGGTTGTGTGTTGAATGGATGGGTGGTGCTGAGTGGCTACCGAGGGTTGAGTGCTGGATGTCGTAGCGCTACGACCGAACCTGGTCCCTGGTCAACGAATGCCTCCGATGCCTCAAACATCGTGTGTTGGGGGATGGCACATCCAGTGTTCCCCCCTCAACCTTCCTCAACATCGGTCTGCCCACCTTCCTCCACCAGGCAGCCCACTGAGGGCCGATCCCGTGACGGCGGTCTGCGTCTGGGGGAGATGGAGCGGGACTGTCTGATTGGCTACGGCGCCAGCATGCTGCTGCTGGAGCGGCTCATGATCTCCAGCGACGCCTTCGAGGTGGACGTCTGCGGCCAGTGTGGGCTGCTGGGCTACTCGGGCTGGTGAGTGGGCTCCTGGGCTAGCTTTGGCTAGCGTCATCAGGCGCTGAGGCTAGGCTAAAGCTAGGCTCAAGCTAGGCTGAAGCTGACCTTCTGGGACCTCTCCTAAGACCCTTCATGTTTCAACACTATGCCAACGTCCTTCATCTTTCCCATTTCGACATCCTTCGACATTCACACGCTAATCCTGCTGCCTCTTCTGTGCTGTTCAGGTGCCATTACTGCAAGTCATCGTGCTTCGTGTCCACCCTGAGGATCCCCTACGCCTGCAAGCTGCTGTTTCAGGAGCTGCAGTCCATGAACATCATCCCTCGCCTCAAGCTAGCCCGCTACAACGAGTGAGCGTCCTGTCCGCTGCAGTGAGACGGTGTTCAGTACTTCACCACTGCAGTGAGACGTCGTTCAGTACTTCACCACTGCAGTGAGACGTCGTTCAGTACCTCACCCCTGCAGTGAGACGTCGTTCAGTACCTCACCACTGCAGTGAGATGGTGTTCAGTACTTCACCACTGCAGTGAGACGTCGTTCAGTACCTCACCCCTGCAGTGAGACGTCGTTCAGTACCTCACCACTGCAGTGAGATGGTGTTCAGTACTTCACCACTGCAGTGAGACGTCGTTCAGTACTTCACCACTGCAGTGAGACAGTGTTCAGTACCTCACCACTGCAGTGAGACATCGTTCAGTACCTCACCCCTGCAGTGAGACGTCGTTCAGTACTTCACCACTGCAGTGAGACGGTGTTCAGTACTTCACCACTGCAGTGAGACGTCATTCAGAACTTCACCACTGCAGTAAGACGGTGTTCAGTACCTCACCCCTGCAGTGAGACGGTGTTCAGTACCTCACCCATGCAGTGAGACGGTGATCAGTAACCTCCCCCTGCAGTGAGACGGTGTTCAGTACCTCACCACTGCAGTGATACGGTGTTCAGTACCTCACCACTGCAGCGACTTTGGGCTGGATTGTTACTCGGCCCGCTGTTAGGAGTCTCATTAATATGGGATGTATTGTGTAGTTTTTTGTTGTTCATTGGTACATTATTTTGTTTGTGTTTGCACATAATAAAGCCTTGTTTCACAATTTGCAATTTTGTTGTTTGAGCTATTCATTTAATTAGCCTATTTTAAGGTAGGGTGTTGAATTTGAGACCAGTATACGAGACCTTTCACACAGGGGTTCCAGTTCAATGAATCAGAGAATAAAACACAAATACTTCCAAGGAAAAATAAATAATTGGTAGTTTCAGGTGATCTTTGAAGCTTGTCTATTATTGTTGGTTCTTTGCAGCTTACCGTATATAACTACCTTTATTTACATATATACACTACCGTAAGAAAGTTTGGGGTCACTTAGAAATGTCCATATATTTTTAAGAAAACCACTTCTTTTTCAACATTTTCTATGTGGTAAAGGACTATTCTATCTGGAAAAGGCCGGTTTTGAATGGAATATCTACATAGGTGCACAGAGGCCCATTTCCAGAAACCATCCCTCCTGTGATCTAATGGTACATTGTTTAGCTTATCGTGTTTAAAGGCTAATTGATGATTAGAAAACCCTTGTGCAATTAGGTTATCACAGCTGAAAACTTGAATAAAAGTGAGTTTTCATGGAAAACATGAAATTGTCTGGGTGACCCCAAACTTTTGAAAGGTAGGGTCCACCAACTGTCCTCCTTGCTGTCCTGCAGTAACATCTAAAGGACATCTAGTAACATGTCCCTCGACTCAAGATGGGCCCTGCTACTGAAACCACGAGCAGCTGGATGCTGGAGAGGCACCAGGCTTCAGTCGACCACTGAGAGGCTTCCACAATAAAAACACTCCTTAGAACGGTGACGTTTCCCCCTTAAAGAGGTACCTTTCTGTACCTTTCAGATATAACCCCTATGTAAGGGGCGCCTGTCCCACCTCAAACGTATACAGCTTTATTCAGAGCCATTTAAGGTGACAAAGGCGCCACGCATCTCGGCCCCATAAGGGGTCTTTGGGTGCGTGCACCTGTCCTCTTTAATGAGAGCCTAATGAGTGCTTAACGGGAACATCCCCAAGACATGTCTGAGAGGGAGATACAGGCCCCACCTTCTCTTTCACACACAAATGAATGAGTTCCTCATCTGGGGGCCCGGCGTTTAATGAGGGGCCGCTGTGTTTTATTTTTGTTTTTTAAAAGGTTTGTGCAGCGTAACTCTGAGCTACGAATAGCGCATCCTTTCTGATTTCCCCTCCAAAACATTCGGAAGCTTCCCTCTCTTCATGAGACGGTTAACCCTAAAGGTTTTTCAGGAGTCCCCAGTGGTCTGGAGGACACGGGTTCCCCTCTAGGAGGAGTGGAGCCCGGTCTACCAGCAGCACGTCTGGGTTTTGATTCCGTCTGGTTGTGTGTGTCCCTAGCGGTGTGGTGGCGTGTTCTGGTGAGCAGACAGAGGGGCCGTGATGGTGCCCACACTTGGTGTTCGGAGGAAAAAAAAAACCTCTTTCTGCTGTTCATGGTGGTGTGTGAGTAATTCAGCCATAATCCGCCTTTCTCCTCTCCTCTCCCCTCCTCTCCTCTCCCCCCTGCTCTCCTCCTCCTCCCCCTCTCTCCTCTCTCCTGTGGTTCCATTCATATTCTAATCACAGCTTTCCCTTCTCCAGCTCCCAGGCACTCCATCAGAGCCCCCCCCCCCCTCCCAAGCTCCAGGCTTTGCACTTTTACTTCCCTCTCTTTGTGAGCGTTCCCTCCTCTCAGAGCCTCACCAAAACACGACGAGCTGCGACCAAACACTGGAGTGAGAGAGAGACGGGGAAAAAGTACAAGAGAAAGGAAAAAAGTTGATTTAGTCACCAATCAATACGATTTGTCCAGCTTCTAAAATCGCCCAAATTACAAAGAGGAACTTTTACACATGCGAGCGGCCGGGGGTGGGATGAGGAAGATGATGGAAGGCGGTGAAAGTGTCCGTCCAGTTTGAGAGCATCACCTCACACTGGAGGCGACGGCTGAAGCTGAGGGTAGCGTCGGCATGTGTGTTCGGAGCGAGGGCGTGTATAAAAACGCATTAAATGCTTTAATGGAGGATGCGAGGCCGCAGTGGTAGGGCTGCGTAGATCTAAGCCTCTTTTTCTGGGGGGTGGGGGGGTGGGGCCGGGAGGAGAGCTTTTCTTATTCAAAACAGCCCCACAAAAGACTTCCAGTGAGCCTTGCCACATCCCCATCTGACTTGGAGCCATTCATCAGCGTCCCGAGCCTATCAATGACATGTCCCCGTCGCTGCTCCTATAAACCAGCCCCTTTCCCATGAAACATCAGCAAACATTTTGACGGCTCTGGCTTCCCCTCTCTGCATTTCTGGAGGCTGCGACTCCCCGGCTGCCCCCCCGCCGACCCACCCACCCACCACCACCACCCCCACTATCACCCCCAGCACCCCCACCCTCACACCGACCCCACTCCTTTCCACCACCACCTCCTCCTCCTCCTCCTCCTCCTCCTCCAACACCGTCCTCTCTGCTGGCGGACCGTCAGACCCTCAGCATCTACTGTGACGGTGGCAGTGGTCAGGGAGACGCAGAGCCAGGCGAGGGGATACCTATTGAGCAAGGGGGGAACCGTGCACGAAGCCATTTTCTTGGAAGAGCCCGTGTCTTTGATGGGAAGAGGATGCATTGTGAGCCACTGGAGGAGCCTGATATGGATTCCACAGGTTAGTCCTTCTCTCTCTACCTCTCTCTCTCTGTGACTCTCCCTTCTCTCTCTGTGACTCTCTCACTCTCTTTCTATGACTCTCTCTTTCTAGGATTCTCTCTATTTCTGTCACTCTTTCTCTTTGTGACTCTCTGTGACTCTCTCCCTCTCACTTTCTTTGATCCTCTCTCTGTGACTTTCTCTCTCTCTCTCTTTCTGTGACACTCTCTCTCTCTCTCTCTCTCTCTTTCTATGACTCTCTCTATCTCTCTCTTTCTGTGACTCTCTCACTCACCACTTTGTGTTACATTGCCTGGATGGGAGGGAAAACTTCTGTAAAAGTGAATATTTAACTCAAATATCTGCTGCTGGACCCTTCAGGGGATGTCAAACTGTAGATATTGCCTAGGGTAATTATATTTAAATTTTATGCAAAATGGATGTTAGTGGATTTTTTTTGACTTGGCACGCTGAGCTCGCTGGAACTGAATTGTTTTCATTAAGTTAGTTCGTCACATATGCTGGTCTGACGCCTGCTTAGGTCTCATCTCTTAGATAATTCACAGACACAAAAAAATATATATCCTTCAAAGCGGATTCAAGTGATGACAATCCTTAAACAGTAATACACCTGCTGTTTAACATGCTCTGGTAATCAGATGATCAGACAAACTACACAACTATTTATCAGATCAATGCAATCAAGCGTAAAGATTTAAACAATGTGACAATGGTAGTTGTCTCATTGTATAGTAGTTTAACAATTAAATCTCCAAAATGGGATTAAGAGCAGGTTATTGTAGATGTAGCATTTATGTTTAGGAATTGTTAAAGATATAATTTATTACATTAATAATGTGCAACTGGAGTCATCAGTTTTCTTTTTTTTATAACTTGACAATCTTATATGTTGGGCTAGTGCAGAGTGTAGACAGCTTGTCCTTTCACTTGTTGATTGGATTTCATCTAATTATTTAGATCCCTGGTTCCTCTGTGAGGCCGGATTAGGCCTAGGAGTAAAATCACAGGCTCTTTGGAGGCGCATTGGTGGAATAAACTGATAAACGTTTCTCAGAAACATGTCAGCACTAAATAATCTATTTTAATCATGAGAGATCAAGCACTGATCTTATAATAATATAAAAAAATATAAAGAGTATATAGCAAAATATATCAACATATATCGATAACCTAAAGTAGTTTAGATGATAAAATAATTTCATACAAACATTTAAAACAAACCGGTTTGGCTTCGAAGTTGCTCTAAAAACAGATTTAAAGCAGAAGAGATTATTTTGAAGAATAAGAAGGCTTATTTATTTGCGTTTTCCTCCTGGAAATTCTCTGAAGAAAATACATGGAGGCATGTAAAAACAATAACAGAAATATCTGTATTCCAAATGGCTGTTGATAAGAGGTCTGCCCACAGTTATTTTAATTACATCTCCTATTGACAAGCTTTTTAGAATTATTCTAAATAAATGATGGAAATGTAATGCATCCGTAAAAAAAAAAAAAGGCCAAGTCAACTGTAAAATGTGATGCTGATTCAGAGCAGAGCACGGGTGTTTCTGTGTTCGCCTAAAGTTACACAGAGCATCTTTAAGGCTTTTTCTACGCACACGTGCCTCAAATCAAGGTATATATTTTTTATCTTGAGTCAGGAGTCTCTTAAACGTTCCTATTTCTATGAGCTTCTCTGTAAATCCCACTGTGACCAGACTAAACAGCTCACTCTGCCAGCTCTCCTGGCAACGGCTTCCATGGCGATGTCGTCTGTTAGCTTGTAGAAAAGAAGGATTTACTTGACTTCTAAATATGATGAGATCTTTTTCCGTCTCTGGGCGTGGGGGTGACACTGCTTAAGTGCTTTTAGCTACTGAGTCCTTCAATGCGATTACAGACATCATAGGCTTACCTGTCGCTTAGCTGCTGTTTAAAAGGAATTTGAGTGTCGATCCATATTCTCATCAGCATTTCATTTGAACTTTGACTCCAACAAAAAGGAAAATCTGAAACTTGAAATTCAAAGCCTCATCATCATCATTATGGAAATCATCCATGTTTTAAAACGTGTAGGTCTATTTTGACGTACTAAACCTAAGAATAAAGAACATAGGTTTAAGCTAAGGTAGAAACCAGTTAGATTTTCTTTAAATCGGCAGGGCACCCACTGCCCTGTCTGATAATTGGACACCAGTTGAGCTTTCTGAGTAGATATTAAAACAGGACAATGGGTTCTATTCCGCCAGACTGGTCCAGCAATGTGTGCACTTTCTTTTGGACTCTATAAGTTTGTTCGGTTGTAGTCCCCCCCCCCTGCCCGACTCCCACCACCCCAAAGCAACAATCCAGGATTCCTGTGGTTTTAGTGAAAACATGTTAAATAGACCCATAGCTGCTGTTGTCCCCATACAAGTGATTGTTGTCATGCAGGCCTGTCCAATCAGGGACTATTAAAGAATCCACAGTAATTTACACTGTGTGACCCTTTTTCTATTGAGAGTAATATATTAAACACTATTTTTAGAAGCGACCCCTGTTCTCTTTAGAGGAACCTGATGTATACACAGAACTATCTGTAAGACAAGGTCATCATCGAGTCGCCACCCTTCATTTTACAGCCATGAATTGTTTACCTCTGTGTGTTACTTAAGCGGTAATTTTCCATGTGTTTGTAGAGAGCTGGATTGAAAGATGTCTCAATGAAAGTGAGAGTAAACGCTATTCCAGTCCCACGTCCCTGGGGAACATGTCCACAGATGAACGTAAGGATCTCCTCACAGCATGACCGGTTAATGATTTGGTGGCCTGGGGCCTTCAGGGAATTGATGCAAAATTGAATTCAGTTGATTTGAATTGAATGCGTGTTCCTCTTTTTTCGCTCATCGTACAGTTTATTGATATTGTTTATATTGTTTGTTGACATGCAGTAAAACATGTTAAGTGTATATTTAAGAACCGCAGCTATTTCTGGTGGAGATCGTCTTTCTTAAAGCCACTTGTAAATCATGACTGAGCTGTCATTTTGTAATTCACTTTTCTGTGACAGATTGGCACGATCAATAAAATATACATGCTTTTATTTTACAGATGAAGAAAAAGAAAATAACAGAGCTTCAAAACCCCATTCGACACCGGCTACACTGCAGTGGTCAGAATCTTTTTTCCTCAGAGATTTATCTAATAATAAATAAAGGGTTAGGGTAAGGGTGATGAATGTATTGAGGTGTCATGTATCATCAGCGTATGTGGCACACATAGTTAGTATTCAAATGTATTTATTTATTAACCTTTGTTCATTCTTGACTTATTGTCATCTTGTGTTTTTCAATGGGGCCCAGCAGAGGGTCACCAGAATAAGATTACACTAAGAAAAAACTTACTTGCAACTACAATTATATATATATATAATATCAATAATATAAATGACTTAGTAAAAATACTTACACACATTTATAATGAATTTATAACACAACACTAAAATTAGATATTTACTAATATATCACGTTCTACTATTGTTGTATTTTAAATATTATAATGAATAAAATAATGAATGAAATACAAACTTCATAATATATATATGAAGTCCAGCTCTGATCAACCACTGCAAAATAAGAGAACATTTAAATTATTCAATACTGTGATATCATAACATATGTTAATGCTTAGTCTGGCTTGCATGTTTTAATTCATATATAGTTATTCAATATTTATACAATGTTTATGCAATTTTCAGTTGAACAATCATGCACATTTGTCTTTATTATTTTCAGTTTAAAAACTAAGAGAAGAGGGATCATTTTATATAGTGATAAAAAAAAAGTTCCAATCTTTATTTGCAGGCTGGAGGAGAACTATGAGATAGCTGAAGGAGTGTGTATTCCCCGCAGCGCTCTGTATATGCACTACCTCGACTTCTCGGAGAAGCAGGACACGCAGCCGGTCAACGCCGCGAGCTTCGGAAAGGTAGAATTCCACGTTACCCTTTGCTGCATTACGCTTTGAAAACATAAAGATGTTTTTAAAGTTGTGTTTTCACAATTCTTCACAAGAGGCAAAACTTTGTTTTTGGCCATCTGGGATTCAGATATGTTTTTTATTTGGCGCAAGTTCAGATACGGTCAAGGTTCTGTTCAAAAGCAAAATGGCGTCCGGAAATCTTTACAATCTTTACACAGAATTACAGCCAGCAGAGTATAATGTAATGAAACGTAACAACACAGTTTCAAACAGAAAAACAATAGTTTTGGAAATTTAAGGGGAATTTATTACAGTTGTTATGTTTTTATTTTTTTACGTTTTTAACTCACACCAAGCTTCGCAAACTTCAGGAAGATTCCACAATGACTTCCCCTTGGAACCACCGAATCTACGCTCTATAGCTAAAACCCTTTCCCACAACCCGGAGCAGTTCCTCAATCTACCTTCCCCCTGCCCCCAGCCCCCTGCCCTAACCCCCCGACTCAACCCACCCCCTTCACAGCTCCTGTCGGAAGATATTGAAAAAGAGAAGGGGCCTGGATTAATGTGTAATTAAAGGAAATTTGGAAGGGTGAGATGTTGCGGAATGTTAGATCAGTGGCGGGAGCAGTGTGGGGCGTCCTTTAGGAAGGCTTCATTGATTCAGGACAAAACAAGGGGAGAGGGCCGAGCTGCCTCCCTGTCTGCTCATTTATCAAGCGGGCCCTGACAGAAACTTCACAGCTTGGCCTCTTTTTTCATCCCACACAATGGAGAGCTACACTGTTTGCTAAAGTTTCTGCACCGGGAGTTGGACCAAGGAGCCAATCTCTTTAGACAAAAAAAGAGAGGATAATAGAAGAAGGGAGTGGTAGAGAGAGAGAGAGAGAGAGAGAGAGAGAGAGAGAGAGAGAGAGAGAGAGAGAGAGAGAGAGAGAGAGAGAGAGAGACAGAGAGAGAGAGACAGACAGACAGAGAGACAGAGAGAGTAAGAAAGAGAAAGAAGTAAACCAACAAAATGGCCCTTGTAAGGAAGTTTTTTTTGTGAAATGGATAATAAAAAGTAATGTCTCAACTACATTAAATATAGATGGTCTTTAAATACACAAATGCATGCAAAACGATGTTTGCATTTATACGCATAGTTCGATACATACACAAAGGACCAAAAATAACAAATGTTAAACAAGCAAAAAATATGTATTCTAAAGACAAAATCAAATCAAGACATTGTTTCGCCAGATAATTAATAAAATAATCGTGCCCGTCTAATGTTTCCAAAACACTGAATATAACTCTCTCCTTCTTTAACAGATTATAAGACAACAGTTTCCCCAACTGACCACCAGAAGACTGGGAACACGAGGCCAGTCCAAGTAAGACCCTACTCCTGTTCTCTGGTCACCGAGAGGTAGAAGAAGACGCTAAGGATGCCCTTCATCAGTTAAATGACCCTAAACTTGGGCTCATTTGTCTTCATTGGAAATGAAGACATCTACATTCGTTGATGGAGTTTCCGTGTAGTTAATTTCTCATAAAAGAAAATGGCATTGAGGGCTGCCATGTGAGTGTTGTTACTGGTCTTCTCCGGGAACACTTTCAGAACTCAGATATATCCCAGTTTAAGAACAGATGTCCGAGGAACTCCCTGCTCAACTTTGGTCAGTCTTAAATGTGCTTTCTGTTCTTCGTCATTAGGTACCATTATTACGGTATTGCGGTGAAGGAAAGCTCCCAGTACTATGACGTGATGTACTCTAAGAAGGGTGCGGCGTGGGTGAACGAAACAGGGAAGAAAGAGGTCACCAAGCAGACGGTGGCCTACTCCCCCCGCTCCAAGCTCGGGACCCTCCTTCCAGACTTTCCAAATGTCAAAGACCTAAATTTGCCAACTAGCCTGCCAGAGGACAAGGTAACTAGGACTTTTAAAAGTCCATCCTCACAGCCCTCCTCCTCCTCTTCCTCCTGCTCCTCCTCCTCCTCCTCCTCCTCTTCCTCCTCCTCCTCCCCCTGCTCCTCCTCCTCCTCCTCCTCCTCCTCCTCCTCCTCCTCTACCATCTCTCCACCCCCCCTGGCTCTTGTCTTTTATCTCTCCCAGAGTCCTCCTAGTTGGATTTAGAGGAGGCCTGTGAAGATTTATATGCTGGCTCCTCAGTAACTCTTAATCTTTGGGCCAGATAATAAGATCCAGCAGTGGACAAAGGACATGAGCTAGCTGTCCAGCCTTAAGGGGGCGGGGGCAGATTCTAAATGGTTTGTGTGTTGTTGATCCACAAAGTTTGCTTTATATACCCTAGACTTGCACCAGGTATTTATGAGTTCAATGCTTTTGTTAGAAGATTTATTACCTTGTTTTCGTATGGTGTTTTCGCATGTCCCAGATAGAGCGATGATGTAACGACGTTGCATTAAACTGGTGTTCACTCCCGAAGGTGTCCACCTTCATCATGATGTACAGAACGCACTGCCAGAGGATACTGGACACCGTCATCCGTGCCAATTTTGACGAGGCAAGGTTCACTGTGTTCAATGGCTTTTTAACTCATGCCTCAACTCATCACGTTTACAAAAAGAAGAATGCGCAGACGAAATGAATAGGTTTAATAAGCAGGTGAGCCTGTGGTGATGACGACCCGACTAGAGGACTGACTGTGCTGCTACTTCCTTCAGGTCCAGAGCTTCCTGCTGCACTTCTGGCAGGGCATGCCCCCCCACATGCTGCCCGTCCTGGGGTCTGCCACCGTGGTCAACATCGTGGGCGTCTGCGACTCCATCCTCTACAAGGCCATCTCTGGGGTCCTCATGCCCACCGTCCTCCAGGCCCTGCCCGACAGGTGAGCAGACCTGCTGAATAAGCCTACACTCATTAGTACAGAATCGTTAGCCTAGACTCGTTAGCCTAGACTCAGTGGTTGAGCCTATACTCATTAGCTTATACGCATTAGCCTATATTCAGTAGTTGGGCCTATACACATTAGACTATACTCATTACGCTATGCTCATTAGCCTATACTCATAAGCCAATGCTCATTAGCCAATACGCATTAGCTTATACTCAGTATTTTTTTCTTTTTGAAACAATGAACATTTCCCTTATGTTCTACATTTACCTGGGTATATTTACATCTACATTTACTTACAAATTTTATAAATATTGACAGTAGATCAGATTCATCTGTTTTAGACAAATATTAAGGTTTCTATGTAAAATCAGATCAAACTCTGCGTATTGTATTGGTGGGATCAGAGGTCTGGGGCTTTAATCAGGGGACTGAAAATGGTTAATCAGGCTTCTGCAGCCCTCCTTGATCAATGCCTTAACACTATGTACCGTGATGTGCTCAGTTTGACTCAGGTCATTAGAAAATTTGCCAAACAGTTGGACGAGTGGCTGAAAGTAGCACTTCACAACCTCCCAGACAACCTGAGGAACATCAAGTTTGACCGTAAGACTCTCGCCGTCTGGAGACGCGGCTAATCTTTAATGAAAAGTATTATTCCATAGTACTGAAACATCGCTATTCTAATGAAGTACAATATTAACATTATCACTATTCTAATGATGTACAATGTTACTATTATCATTATTCTAAGGTGTACAATATTAATATTATCACTATTCTCATGATGTACAATATTCATATTGTCACTATTCTAATGATGTACATTTGTTTCCAGTATCTAGAAGATTCTCACAGATTCTCAAGCGACAAACATCATTAAACCATCTCTGTCAGGTATAATTACTAATATTATTAATGTTACCCAAGTAATGTGTTGAATAATATATATATAAGTTATATTTAAAAGTAGTATATTGTAGTTCTATATAGAAGTAATATATGGAAGTAATAGACAGAAGTAGTGACTTTAAAGAAGACTATGGTGTTATTATTATGGTATTATGGTGTTTTCCCAACAAGTAAACATAGTATTTGAGTTCCAGAAAACATGTTTTTGAAGCTGTTTGCTGGAAATAGCTTTTAGGAAAAAAAAATCGTGCCTACCGCTATTCCCCTCTGTTCCAGTCCCTTCAGAATGCGCTGTTTCTGGTGTCTGTAGCTTTAATGCAAATGAGCTGCTGCCCATTGACCAATGAGCTGTCAGAGTGAACCACAACATGGAGGCGAAGGGATTATTGCTGTTTGCGGACTCCTGGAGCTCTAGATCTATATAATATAATATAATATAATATAATATAATATAATATAATAATAATAATAATAATAATAATAATAATAATATATGATATATAGGTATTTATATAATGTATCTAATTTCATGGCCAAAAGCTCTGTGTGTGCCTCGGATGGTATTATGAATCATAAAGACTGCGTCTGACGTCTCTGGTACTTCCACAACAAGTAAAGACTCGTAGTGGGGGATATCTCGGCCATGGTTGAGAAGAATTGGGGGGAAGGAACTTTGGCTGTGACTCTCCGAAGCCCATGAACCGCGACATGGAGGAGAAAGGGATTGTACTCCGGGAGCTGAGCTGTCAGACAGCCGCCGAGCTCCCCGCGCCGGAGCTGCCGGACTGACACCGAAGCTTCGGCGGCAGTCCGGCAGCCGAAGCAAAATCTTAGCTATGCTCTGATTGGAGGGGAGTAGGGAAGTGGGAGGTAACATTCAACCTCTTCCTACGTAGGAGGCGGCGCCGAAACTGACTCGCTCGTATGGTAACTGTAGGCGGGGTACTTTCAGAAATGCATCTCTCAGTCAAAAAATCATGTACAGACTTTCTTCAAAGTTTGTATGCGTGTGGCAGCAGAGATCCAAAACACCACCCCAAATCCCAGCAAAAGTGTTGTTTTCATAATATGTCCCCTTTAATATATAGAAAAAAAAAATATATATATATATATATATATATAGGAGTAACCTATAGAGGTAATGTATAGAGTAGCCTATAGAGGGTATGTATAGAGTAACCTATAGAGGGCATGTATTGGAGTGACCTATATAAATAACCTATAGAGGTAATGTATATTATTAACCTATAGGAGTAGCCTATAGATCTAATGTATAGAGTAACCTATAGAGGTAATGTACAGAGTAATCTTTAGCGGTAATGCATTGAAGTAACCTATAGAAGTAATGTATAGAGTAACCTATAGAGGTAATGTACAGAGTAATCTTTAGCGGTAATGCATTGGAGTAACCTATAGAGGTAATGTATAGAGTAACCTATAGAGGTTATGTATAGAGTAACCTTTAGAGGTAATGTACAGAGTAATCTTTAGATGTAAAGCATTGGAGTAACCTATAGAGGTAATGTATAGAGTAACCTATAGAGGTAATGTATAGAGTAACCTATAGAGGTTATGTATAGAGTAACCTTTAGAGGTTATGCATAGAGTAACCTTTAGAGGTAATGTACAGAGTAATCTTTAGAGGTAATGTATTGGAGTAACCTATAGAGGTCATGTTGATGTGCCCAGGCGTCGCGGACGGTGATCCACAGCGCTGACATCACCTTCCAGATGCTGGAGGACTGGAGGAACGTGGACCTTAACAGCATCACCAAGCAAACACTTTATACCATGGAAGACTCCAAAGAGGACCAGAGGCGGCTCATTATTCACTGTAAGCGCGTGTGTGTGTGTGTGACTGTGTGTGTGTGTGTGATTGTCAGCTTGGTTCAACACCGATGCGAGATGAGGAGTGTTTATCTGTCGGTCCGCAGCGTGTCGTCTGAGTCTAACCCTAACCCTAACCCCGCGGACGGAAGAGGCATCATTCCCACGGCCGGCAGAGTCAACCATTAGTGATAGAGATCAAAAGAGGTTAAATACGTTCACACTTCCCCCGACCCCACCCGGCTCCTCACTTTCACTCCAGCCTACCACAGCATGCCAGGCCCATGGGGTCAGAGGTCAGCCATAAGTAGGAGTTGTTGCTGGCAAATGACACTAGAACATGTTTAGGTCAGTTCTAATAGCATGGATCACTTGATCATTACCTTCTAAAGTGGTCATCGTCTCCCAGGGACCGAGAGGCCAGAAAGAGCTTAGGAGAACATGGATCTATGTTGAGGATATTAAGGAAGGCTCTCATCATCCTCTCTCTCTCTCTCTCTCTCTCTGTGTCTCTCTGTCTCTCTCTCTCTGTCTCTATGTCTCTCTCTCTCTGTCTCTCTCTCTCTGTCTCTATGTCTCTCTCTCTGTCTCTCTCTCTCTCTCTCTCTCTGTCTCTCTGTCTCTCTCTCTCTCTGTCTCTATGTCTCTCTCTCTCCCTCCCCCCCCTCTCTCTGCAGTGTATCAGGAGTTTGACCGTCTGCTGGAGGAGCAGACCCCCATTGAGGCATACATCGAGTGGCTGGACTCCATGGTGGACCGCTGCGTCGTAAAGGTCAGGCCTTACCTCTTACTGGTTTTACCTCTTACTGGTTTTACCTAGCTGTGGAGGATGTTGGTGATGATGGGTGAGCGTGTGTGTGTGTATGCATGTGGTAAATGTGAAATGAACCTTTTATTTTTTACCATGCTCGCAGCCAGAAAGTTACCTTTCCATTTTTAACGTCTGACTTTATACCTAAACATTAATTTGTTTAAAAAAAAAAATAATCTCCGTCATGACCCATTTGCCTCTTCCTGCGTTCCTGACAGACACTCCTTCCCCCACGACCCGTCCCTTAATGATGTCTTAAAGCTTCCCATTGCTTTCCATTATCTGCCAGATACGGGCTTGTAAAACCTGGTTGCCGTGGCAACTTCTGGGCCAGGCCATACAATGGTTCAATGGGAAGCCGAGTCCCCAGTTGCAAATTAAAGAGTTGACTTGTTGACATGTTTTTATACTTTGGGGTTAATACTACCCTGTTGTCCTAACCCCTCCCCTCTCTTTCTCATGGAAATGGCTCCTCTTAGGTGGCAGGCAAGAGGCCAGGGTGCCTGAAGAAGGTGGCCCAACAGTTCCTGCTGATGTGGTCGTGCTTTGGGACCAGAGTCATCCGGGACATGACCCTTCACAGCGCACCCAGTTTTGGTGAGTGACCAACAGCTCCAGAGTGCTTGAACTTACAGGGGACAGGCCAGATCAGCGCGTACAACGTGTAAAAAGTCTCATTCTAGTGCCGTTTCCATTCCTCAAAGATGTGTATTGAGGAACACCAAGTGAAACCTATCCTGGTGCTCCAGTCCGTCCCATTGCATCGCCAAGGTTTAAGAAAAGGTTAGGGGCCATAAACAAACCAGAAAACAAACCAAATCAAATGGCTTCCCTTCCCCCTTGCCCTTTTCACCCTGTCTGTGAATATGAAAGACACAGCTGGTCTCAGTGTTTTGATAACCCACATTCTCTGTGAAAAACAGCAAATTAACTAAGGCCAGCCTCCCCTCATCAAGCATTGAGGTCTTTTTACGAGCCGGAACTCGAACCTCCATTCTCCTAACAGCCACCAGTGTTGTTATGCGCTGGAAGAGCAGAATGAAGTTACAGTGTAGGGGGATGCTTCCTATCCATACAACAATGGCCTCCTCTCTGAGTGACCTGGGGGTCAACTGTCATATCTTTGATTGATTTCATACCAGAAAGCAATCCCATTGGCCTCTTTTGACAACTGTGTATATCACGTAGTGTTGCATGAAATTATATCATCAATAAGATCTTTTTGTTTTGCATTTATTCAAGATTCTTAAAAAGGACTCAGGAGAGATTGGGCCATGGTGTGATGGGCTGACACTCAAAATGAAGGAGTGGATGTTTAGACCACAGGCCCAATGCTTTTCTCATGAAGTAGCTAGTTGTAGTTCCATTCTCATTTAGTCGGTACTACAACTAACTTCTCAGACAACATCGCTTCTCAAACAACAACCTAATCCAAATTTTTCCCATCTTGTGTGTGTGTGTGTGTGTGTGTGCAGGGTCCTTCCACCTGATCCATCTCATGTTCGATGACTACGTGCTCTACCTCCTGGAGTCCCTTCACTGTCAGGAGAGAGCCAGTGAACTGGTCAGAGCTATGAAGGCTGAGGGAAGTACAGGTGAGACTACCTGTCTTACTCCGGTCCCTCTTATGCAGCTTCAGTTTTGAAACAAATCAACTGTTGCCAGATGATCTCTTACCATTGGGCTGTAAAGTGATATTTCCTATTTGGCTCACGATGTTCAACCGACATATTGTTCCACTGGCTAGTATCTGAAGATACTTTGTCCTTTCCTTTTTAGATGAGACAGTACCTTTCTTATAATGAATTAGCGGTGCATTGCGTAGCACACACCAGAACACCAGACAACAACCTGTGTGGTACTGAAGGGAGGAACGATCCATCTCTTTCCCAATGCATGCATAACCTGCACAGCAACACGAAGCGCCCCGTGACGATGGGCCCCCTGTTCCCACTCCAGGGCAGGGCCTTACTCTGGGCCTGCTCCGGTACCACCGGTATTCACTGACGGTTCTCCCCCCTCATGTGTTCTTCGTCAGCAGACGTGGAGGAGGTCATGATCACCGAGACCACGCCCCCTCCCATATCCCCCGTGCCCTACTCCCCGACCCGCTCAGTCCCCTCGGTGGACGCCCCCCCTACCTGCTCCCCGACAGAACCCCCGTCCCCCGAGTACACCGCTGTCCCGGCAACCACAGGTAAGACCAAACCCAAAGCACTACACGTGGGGTTCGAAGCCTGTGACCCCAGCTCCGGTCGCTGAGACAGTCCTATAGCCATCCTATTACTACAACACGGCTGTTGCACATGATGTTTAGCTGCTGCTGTTATTTTTAATACATATATATTTATTCATGAAAGTCATTGGCTGTTTTGGATATTTTTAAAGAGTTCCCATGTATTGGAGGTTAAATACTTAATGCTGAATACCGTACCTTACCGTGTATCACTCCGGAGGGAGTCTGGCACCCTTGACTGTGATTTGTTGTAAATGCTGGTACTGGAGACACCACACGTGGGTTTGCTTTTGCCAATCCTTCTGTCTGTGTGTGTGTGTGTGTGTGTGTGTGTGTATATATGTCTAGCAGGCGCTGTTCAGTCATATACCTGGTCCCTTACATACACAGTGACAACGTCAGGCGGCTCCCCCCCCCACGGCGACACACAGCCTCCCTGCGTACGCAGCGGAGCCCCCGTGCCTCCCACCACCTCCACATCCCAGCGGACGCCCCCCGTCTACACACACAGAGAGGAGCACGGGTGAGCAGGGTGTACCCCACGACATGAGACAAAGCACAACGCCGTGAGACACAACACAACGACATGAGACACCACGACGTGAGACACCACGACGTGAGACACAGCACAACGCCGTGAGACACCACGACGTGAGACACAACACCACGACGTGAGACACCACGACATGAGACACAACACCACGACATGAGACACAACGACATGAGACTCAACGACATGAGACACAACACCACGACATGAGACACAACGACATGAGACACCACGATGTGAGACACAGCACCACGACGTGAGACACAACACAACGACATGAGACACCACGACGTGAGACACAACACAACGCCGTGAGACACCACGACGTGAGACACAACACAACGACATGAGACACAACGACGTGAGACACAGCACAACGCCGTGAGACACCACGACGTGAGACACAACGACATGAGACACCACGACGTGAGACACAGCACAACGCCGTGAGACACCACGACGTGAGACACAGCACAACGACATGAGACACCAGGACGTGAGACACAGCACAACGCCGTGAGACACCACGACGTGAGACACAGCACAACGCCATTAGACACCACGACATGAGACACAACACCACGACATGAGACACAACACAACGCCGTGAGACACCACGACATGAGACACAGCACAACGCCGTGAGACACCACGACGTGAGACACAACACCACGACGTGAGACACCACGACGTGAGACACAACACCACGACGTGAGACACCACGACGTGAGACACAATACCACGACGTGAGACACCACGACGTGAGACACAACTCCACGACGTGAGACAACACGACGTGAGACACAACACCACGACGTGAGACACCACGACATGAGACACAACACCACGACATGAGACACAACGACATGAGACACCACGACATGAGACACAACACAACGCCGTGAGACACCACGACATGAGACACAGCACAACGCCGTGAGACACCACGACATGAGACACAGCACAACGCCGTGAGACACCACGACGTGAGACACAACACAACGACATGAGACACAACGACGTGAGACACAACACAACGCCGTGAGACACCACGACGTGAGACACAGCACAACGCCATTAGACACCACGACATGAGACACAACACCACGACATGAGACACAACACAACGCCGTGAGACACCACGACATGAGACACAGCACAACGCCGTGAGACACCACGACGTGAGACACAACACAACGACATGAGACACAACGACGTGAGACACAACACAACGCCGTGAGACACCACGACGTGAGACACAGCACAACGCCATTAGACACCACGACATGAGACACCACGACGTGAGACACAACACCACGACATGAGACACAACGCCACGACGTGAGACAGAACACAACGCCGTGAGACACCACGACGTGAGACACAACGACATGAGACACAACAGCACGACATGAGACTCAACGACATGAGACACAACACCATGACATGAGACACCACGACGTGAGACACCACGACATGAGACACAACACCACGACATGAGACACAACACAACGCCGTGAGACACCACGACGTGAGACACAACACAACGCCATTAGACACCACGACATGAGACTCAACGACATGAGACACAACACCACGACATGAGACACAACACAACGACATGAGACACAACGACATGAGACACAACACAACGCCATGAGACACCACGACATGAGACACAACACAACGACATGAGACACAACGACATGAGACACAACACAACGCCATGAGACACAACGACATGAAACACAACACCACGACATGAGACACAACGACATGAGACACAACACAATGCCATGAGACAAAACACCACGCCATGAGACACAACACAACGCCATGAGACACAACACAATGACATGAGACACCACGACGTGAGACACAACGACATGAGACACAACACCACGACATGAGACGCCACGACATGAGACACAACACAACGCCATGAGACACAACACAACGCCATGAGACACAACACCACGCCATGAGACACAACACAACGACATGAGACACAACACAACGACATGAGACGCAACAAAACGACATGAGATACAACACCACAACATGAGACACAAGGACATGAGACATTACACAAGGACATGAGACACAACACAAGGACATGAAACACAACACCACAACATGAGACACAACACAAGGACATGAAACACAACACAACGACATAAGACACAATACAGCGACATGAGACACACCACAACGACATGAGACACAACACAACACCATGAGACACAACACAACAACATGAGACAAAACACAACGACTTGAGACACAACACAACGACATGAGACACAATACAGCGACATGAGACACAACACAACGACATGAGACACAATACAGCGACATGAGACACAACACAACGACATGAGACCCAACACAACAACATGAGAAACAACGACATAAGACACAACACGACATGAGACACAACACAACGACATGAGACACAACACAACGATGTCGCCCCTCCCAGAGACATGTCTGGTCTATGGTTCAACAAGTTAGCATGGTATAGAGTGAGTGTGTGCTAGCATGGTATAGAGTGAGTGTGTGCTAGCATGGTATAGAGTGAGTGTGTGTTAGCACGGTATAGTGTGAGTTTGTGTTAGTATGGTATAGTGTGAGTTTGTGTTAGTATGGCATAGTGTGAGTGTGTATAAGCATCTACTTTGTCTTTTGGGTCTGCAGATGCGTCATATGTGTGTGTTTTTTGTAGGTACACTGGCACCTACAATTACGGAAGCTACGCCAATCAACATCCTCACTCCATCCAGAGTCAATACCCGAGTCTAACCCACGAGCCAGGCATCCCAGCCCCTCTGCACTACTCTCCCTACACGCGCTCACCTGCACAGGTCAGTGGTACCCACAGGGTAATGTGTCAGCTCCCTCCATTTATTCCCTCTGCATGACATGTGCAGTCCCCAAGGGCTCACATTGAGAGGCTGCAGGTGATGGCTTTTCCTGCTGGTGAATCGGAATAAACGGAATCCCTACCAATTTCTCTTTCTCTGGGGATCATTTCCTGTCAAGAGTTCGCAAGCCCCCCTGGCCCTCCTATTGGGGGTGGGGAGGTTAGCTATAGAGGGGCCTCAGGAGGCCTCGGTGTCTCCAGGCCCTCCACCAAGGGATGCAGAGAGTGAAAGGTGGGCCTTGGGCCCCCGTGAGCCCTGCTCTGTCCCCTCCCTGCTCCTCAATGGTCTTCTCTTCTGTCTGAGCCCAGTGGCACACCGACTGGGGCCATCCTGATTAAAACATTGTTATTCAATGGTCTCTTTTCTGCGTGTGAAGCAGATGTTCTGCTCTATGACCTGGGGTGATGGTCTTTTTCCATGTCGCCATTCCTCATAATGGTCTCAACTGTTCCTATTTATATTAAGAAAGGGTTCCACTTCCATGTTTCCCTGCAGTCGGAGCTGAGGTCCGGCTCAATGGCTTTGCTTTGTGGTGGTGCCGCCTCTGAAGAGTGAGGCGACGTGGGCTAAAATGGACAAGGTCACCCAACTTTCTAAAACGTTGAGTGGAAAAGCAGATTCAGCGTGCATGGTGTTGGTGAACCGTCATCACGGCAACACAAAGCACACGGGAAACTAGACCGCCCTGCTCTTCCCTTGCTCCCATAAATACCCTGCAGAGGATGAGGCGTCCGGTGTTCTATTTGAGTCACTGTGCCACATATTGTGCAATGATCACTCTTAGATTATGACGGAAATCATCCCCACAAGGCTCTATTCAGGACTCACTAAAGACTAATTCATGAACACTAAGAATAAATATATTATATGTGGGGATTTATATAGGTTTACCATTATAGAATGATTAATGTGTCAGTGTGTGGTTGTACTGGTTACAGGTGATAACAGGGTCCTATATAGGTGGTGGACTTTTCAAAGTCATCATTGAAAAGCTAACTATGTAAATGTAATAGTCAAAAGTAGACTTTCTGGGAACTGGTGATGCTTAACTTTGCTAATAGTACGGTCCTGATGGTGTGTGTGTTCTCCTGGTACGGTCCTGATGGTGTGTGTTCTGATAGTACGGTCCTGATGGTGTGTGTGTTCTGATAGTACGGTCCTGATGGTGTGTGTGTTCTGATAGTACGGTCCTGACGGTGTGTGTGTTCTGATAGTACGGTCCTGACGGTGTGTGTGTTCTGATAGAACGGTCCTGACGGTGTGTGTGTTCTGATAGTACGGTCCTGACGGTGTGTGTGTTCTGATAGTACGGTCCTGACGGTGTGTGTGTTCTGATAGAACGGTCCTGACGGTGTGTGTGTACTGATAGTACGGTCCTGACGGTGTGTGTGTTCTGATAGTACGGTCCTGACGGTGTGTGTGTTCTGATAGTACGGTCCTGATGGTCATGCGCGGAGCTTGGGGGTGGCTTTCGGGAATGAAGCCCCGAATCTCACGTCAAAAGCCCCGGATCTTTTTTAAGCTTTTGAAGTTATGACAACCCTGACATGTTCCCTCATGTTTCGACTGGTAGTGATTTTCACCTCTTGAAATAGATTTATTTTCATTTTGAAAGAAACAACACATAGATGCAGTGTTAAATGCCATCTCTCGTTCGGTTGTTTAGAACGGTTGCCAGGACAACGTGACGTTTTCTAACCATTCACGTCTCTCAGCAGTCTTGTTAAAGTAGCCTCAGGGTGTGTAACAAACATTACCATGGACATTAGAAATTATTGTTCTAAACCAACATCCAGTGATACCGTAGCAGCAGCAGCCCCTGCCATTGACCTGTCAAATGTTTCAGGTCAGTGAGATCACCTTGATGCGGGCTGGCCGGGAGCAGTAGTGCAGGTGCTAGTGCTAACTAGCCTGCCTCGGCTAGCTAGGCTGCTATGATAATTACTCCTTCCACAAAAAATAGATTACCAGCGTTGTTTAAAATGTCAGAAATCCGTTTTTCTGATTGCGATTCGGTCTCAGCCAATATTGTACAGTGTTGTGTGTTACCAAATGTTACCTTAAATTAAATGTTGAGGTCCACTGAATATCATGAAGCGGTAAAAAATATCCATGTCTGACATATCGGTTATTTTAAACTCAAACTTTATTAACGATTTAGATAAGAAATGTACAGATATCGCGTTGCTGCATTCGCTGTTTGACCAGCAGCCAACATGTTACCGATTTTACCGATGCGCGGCGGGTGCTAGACCGTCTTGTTTACTTACAGCTTGCGTCCATATCCACGTTCATTGAACTTTGACCCCTTTTTAAATGAGTTCTACCAAAGTGACAGATGCGGACGAACCTCTAAAACAATATAGTACTTATTTGTGTGCATATGTTTAATACTTCTGTGCATTATCATGATTATTTTAAATTAAAATAAAATAAAATTGATAATGATAATGCACTGATATTTCAGAGATTTAGGATTTGTCAATGTCCAGCAGGTCACCCTAAAATGGACTAGAATGCAGGAAATCACGTTTTAGAAATTCAGATTTTTTTGGGGGAGGACCCCCATACCCCCCTCTGGGCTAAGCCCCGGATGTACACAAAGTCTGGCTCCGCCTCTGCTGATGGTGTGTGTGTTCTGATAGTACGGTCCTGACGGTGTGTGTGTTCTGATAGAACGGTCCTGATGGTGTGTGTGTTCTGGTAGTACGGTCCTGACGGTGTGTGTGTTCTGATAGTACGGTCCTGACGGTGTGTGTGTTCTGATAGTACGGTCCTGACGGTGTGTGTGTTCTGATAGTACGGTCCTGACGGTGTGTGTGTTCTGATAGTACGGTCCTGACGGTGTGTGTGTTCTGATAGTACGGTCCTGATGGTGTGTGTGTTCTGATAGTACGGTCCTGATGGTGTGTGTGTTCTGATAGTACGGTCCTGATGGTGTGTGTGTTCTGATAGTACGGTCCTGACGGTGTGTGTGTTCTGATAGTACGGTCCTGATGGTGTTTGTGTTCTGATAGTACGGTCCTGACGGTGTGTGTGTTCTGATAGTACGGTCCTGACGGTGTGTGTGTTCTGATAGTACGGTCCTGACGGTGTGTGTGTTCTGATAGTACGGTCCTGACGGTGTGTGCGTTCTGATAGTACGCTCCTGACGGTGTGTGCGTTCTGATAGTTCGCTCCTGACGGTGTGTGTGTTCTGATAGCACGGTCCTGACGGTGTGTGTGTTCTGATAGCACGGTCCTGACGGTGTGTGTGTTCTGATAGTACGGTCCTGACGGTGTGTGTGTTCTGATAGTACGGTCCTGATGGTGTGTGTGTTCTGATAGTACGGTCCTGATGGTGTGTGTGTTCTGGTAGTACGGTCCTGATGGTGTGTGTGTTCTCCAGTACCCTCTCAACAGCCCCATGTCCCGGATGGAGTCCTGCCTGATGAGCAGCTCTCCGCGGCTGCACCCGGCTCCCGGCGCCCCCCGCTGGCCGGAGGTGTCCCCGGCCAACAGCTGCTACAGCGGCCCCCCTATGCACTCTGCGCGCTACGCCTCGCCCGGTGACATCTACACCCCGCTGGGCCCGCGGAGGAACTCCGAGTACGAACACTCCCAGCATTTCCCTGGATTTGCTTACATCAACGGAGAGGCCACCACCGGATGGGCCAAGTAGCCAACCAGCACACAGGAGCACTCACAGCCAATCACACGCTGACAAGTGTGAACGCAGCCCTCCCCGAGTCTCCCTGAAGGCAGCCAATCAATTGAATGATGGAACGGAGGAACCGGCCTCCCTTTCGCTGACGTATCACATCAATCAACCAAATGACTGTGATGTAGTTTATATTGTAGTTTGTACGAAGAAAAAAATATTATATATAGTTTAAAACATATATATCGTGAGAACTGGCACCGGAATCATTCAACAAGTGCAATGCTTCTGCCAAGCTGTGCCTTTATGTTCTGTTAGGAATGTACAGCTCTGATGGTGTTTCCTGGTACCTGTCTGCACTTCACCACGCCCACACACATTGATCCTCTTCTCTGTCCTCCCCTTCCCGGTGTCTGTGCGAGCACCCTCATCAGGGTACCAGGTCGTTAGCATGATGCTGGTCTCACACACACATGTTGCAGAAGAGATAGCGTTAAGCAACTGAAAACATCAGGCTACAGTTGATCCTACTGGCAGACAACCACTCTCTCTGTATATATATATATATATATATATGTGTATATATATATATATATATATATATATATATATATATATATATATATATATATATAAACATTTATATCCAAGCAGAATGTGTGCTTTAACCTCATGAAGGATGATGATCACAGTGGCCTTTTGCCTTCCCTTAGGTATTTTTTTTATATAATATATAACTGGAGGCTGTGACTGTGGTGTAGTCTGCCTCATGGCTTCAGTGACATCACTTGTTATGTACAGTACTTCAGTAACTTTGTAACATGGCGTACCCTTAATGTTACCCGTTGCCTTTTGTTTCAACGTTCAGTATGTTCAATAAATGAACCCGTTAACTTAGGTTTGTGTGTTTTATAATACACTTGAAGCCACTGAGGACCTATTACCCTGTGGGTATTTATAAGGAGGAGGGATACCAAGGTGTACAAGTGGGAACCCACACATGCACGCACGCAGGCACATGTAAGCAGACATACGTGCATGCACACACACACACACACACACACACACACACACACACACATAATAGTCACTTTTCCCTGTATATAAAAGCACTGGACATATTGGTTGCCGACTGATAAATTGTTGCAGTTTAAACCGATTTGTCTGTGTGTTTGTGTGTGTGCGTGTTCGTGTGAGTGTGTGTGTGTGTGTGTTTGTGGGGACAAATGTGTTGCTACATAAATCATTTTAAAACAGAAATAAAAATGTTGTCTTCTCATTTTTCTTAACTGTCTTGTCTCTGTAGTTATTTAAAACATGAAAAAGAAATAAATATATTGTCACAGATTGTTATGTAGTTTCTTATTTGAGGTTAGATTTTGCCAACACTGTATAACACATATAACAGTACAGTATAAACTATGGGGATTATACAACAAGGGCATCATTCATGTTACTCAACATTTTGACACTAGTCCTTACAAATGAATAGCATTCATTGTTTGTAATTTGAGTTATCATTAAATCTGAGCCTCTTTTAAATTCCCATTCCTCATTATGAAAAAATCCTCTGGTCCAATGAGGTTCAACTACAAGCAGGAACCTAAAGAGGGTTTGACGAGAAGCAGAAGAGACGTGAACCTGAAGGAGTGAAGCTGGACTGCACCTCCATCATGTCCCCGGCCCCTGCCTTACATTAGATTAGATAACTTTATTTATATCCAGAGGTAGGTTTGGTGTACAGTTAAGTGAGCTGGCTTTCTCCACACATGACAGACAAGACATTTAAGACACAGTAAATAATACAAAATCACATCAGTAGTGAAAGAGAGAGTGCAAGTAATGTATCCTATTGAATGACAGGGATAAGAGGAGGGGTATGATGATAAAAGTATAAAATAATAATAATAATAATAATAATAATAATAATAATAATAATAATAATAATAATAATAATAATAATAATGATAATAATAATAATAATAATAATAATAATAATAATAATAATAATAATAATAAGGTAGCTTGACTGGTAGCTGACTGATCGACTGGTAGCAGTCATTCATTTAGTTTAGGCCTTAAGGAGGGGGTTTCATTCATGTTTTCTTCATTCAAACATAGTTCTGTGGGCCAACCGATAATACACTTACTGCATCTGACGGTGCATTCTTCCAGTTTTAACACTGCAAGTGAAGATGTTTGGCAGCCCCTTATCAGTTGTGACGGTTAGGTCCAAGACCTTTGATCGACTGATTAATTCTGGTGAAAGACATTGGAGTGAGCTACAGGGACCAATTTAGAATTATTAGTGGAAGTAATGTGACATTAGTACTTATTAAGTATGTAAAAACAAAGACTTCAAGACATTTTATGGATAGCTTAGACAAGAGTAAATGTATTACAATTGTATATAAAAAGAAAAAAATATAAAAAAATTTGTTTGTGTATTTTAAAACATATTTATGCATGATATGATATATTATGATTATACCTTACCTTACGTTTCATTACATTATGATATTCTCCTATATTGTTTTGTTCATTATATAGTATACTATATAATAATCATTATATATTATACAATAATTTATCATTATAAAATAATTCTGTATTATATCATTATATATCATATCATTACATATTATTCAATATTATATCATTATATATTATACTATATACTATTATATGCAATTATATTACGCGAGAAAGGGGCGTTTCACCGTATCTCGCGGCCACCGTACCGACGGAAGGCAAACAAACCTGTTCCAGCTGCTAGCTAAGCTAACTAGTGGGCTTCGTCAACTCCCACGTAGTGACATTTAAACGAACTATTATACTTGTATATGTACTACATCATTCCGTTTTAATCATGGACTTGAAGGAGATCCTGTCACGACTTGAAATCGGCAACGAGGAGGAGATCGAGAAGGTTCTGCTCCAGTATAATCAAGAGGTGGGTCTGATCTGAACCAAAACAAACCACCAGGCTAGCGTTAGCATGCTAGCATTGGCATGATAGCTCTGTGCAGCAGGCAGCAGATAACCAGATCAATCCTCCTACTATAGTACTACTATAGCACTACTACGATAGGCAGATCTGTAAGTGTAGTATATTATCTGTACATGTTCGCCCTCCGGTCAGTTCTTTCCTTTATGACACGAGTCACAATCACAACCATCACAGTTATCATATGACAGCTGCTGAGATCTCTTCATTGGACTCTGAATACATGATATGCATTCAGCAGTACCTCTCATTAAAACCTACCTGATGTATCCTGCTCTACATACCTCCAGAAACTGTATTTCACACGCGTCAGTATTTAATATGTATTTCCTTATTGGTTTCAGAATAGTCAAACTTTTACGTTTGACAAAAATGAAGAAAACCTTCAAATTGTAAGTACTGATTCCCACTTTCAATCCGCTGACGATGTGCATCATCTATAATACGTTTCCTCTCCTTTCCTGTCCGATGTTAGAAGGTGTGTCGGAGTCTGTTGACGGCACTAGGAACCCAAGAGGGGCCATGCTGCCTGAGGGCCTCCTTGGAGACCCTCCGCATCCTGTCCAGGGACAAGCGGGCTCTGGACCCCGTGGCCACCAGGGAGGGCCTGCTGGTCCTGGCCGGTCTGGCCCAGCTGCACTCCGCCCAGGACGGCGCTGACCCGGCCGACAGTCTTCAGGAAGACACCCTGACGCCGGAGCAGGAGAGGGTGGTGGTCGAGGCGCTCAAGTGCCTGTGTAACGTGGTGTACAACAGCCCCGCGGCGCAGCAGGTCTGCGCCGACCTGAAGCTGGCACACAGTTTGTGCACGCACCTGCGCAGCCGCTGTGGCCGGCACGCGGTCGGCCTGTTCTCGCTGCGCCTCCTCTTCCTGCTGACGGCGCTGCGGCCCGACGTGAGGGCCAGCCTGCAGAGCCAGCTGCCCGCCCTGGGGCTTCTCCGGGAGGTCCTGGAGCGCACGCTGCAGCTGCGCTGGGTCGGGCCGTACGAGGCCGGGGCCCCGGAGCCAGAGGCCACGCCCCTCCCCACCGAGGACAACGAGCGAGCCATGGAGGCCCTGAAGGCCATGTTCAACCTCACCCTGACGGACCCCGCTGGAGAGGTGGGTGTTGGACCCTTAAGTGTTTCTGCAATGGTGGAGCTCCTCGTATGTTATTTGTGTTGTAAGGCCTAATCAACCTCATCAAACATAGGAGGTAATGGGCAGACATCATTATGTCGTCATACTTTCAACCAATGAAAAAAAAAACAACCTTGCCCCAAACTGTCATCTGCCTCAGAAATGTGATTTCAAGTTATAGAAACGACATCACGTGGCAAGAAATAAAATCCTTCAAAAGGATGTCAAGTATAGGATGGAATAAATGAATGCAGTAGTGTAGACCAATAGACCAGCCTTATTGTCTGTGTCTGTCTGTTTAAGACCCCAGGTTTACGGTTGATATTGTCTATGCCCAACTGTAAATCAGCCATGATTTGTGTTCAACTCACCTCCTCTCACGCTATATAGACGTGTTCTGAAATTGAGTAATTTTATTCCAAACGAGTCTATAGCATCTCTCATAACAATCTTTTGTCCGACCCAGGTATGCTCATACAAACGGCCCTGGCTAAGTAGCTTTCTCCAATAGTTACCCCAAACTAAGAAATCCACAAGTTTGGATTCTGTGATGACTCTCTCCTTCTCACTCACAGAGACTGAGGCACCCAGTTAGGACTCTGTGTGTGTCATAGGCAGTTCATACACCACTGCTCATGCTCACCACCTTAGAGACTACGAGGAGAGCAGTGAGAATGATTGAATGTTAACTGTCCTGATGATGCGCACAATGGTGAATTTTGGATCGGACAATGTCAACATGGGGTCTTATCGAACACATCCTCAGTAGTTGGTTAACTTGATGGAGGCCAATTTATATAAATATGCATTTGCTGTCGCTAAATGTGTCTTGTCAAACTTAGCCTTCAATAATGTTATCAATAAGATCAAATCCTGTAACATCCAATATATAATTATTAACAAGAATCTTACTATCGACCAGCATTGTCAGATGTTAAGGAGACATATTTTGGTGTTTTCCCAACAAGTAAACATAGTATATGAGTTCCAGAAAACATGTTTTTGAAGCTATTTGCTGGAAATTGCTTTTAGGAAAAAAAATCTCGCCTACCGCTATTCCCCTCTGTTTCAGTCTCTTCAGAATGTGCTGGTTCTGGTGTCTGTAGCTTTAATGCAAATGAGCTGCTGCCCACTGACCAATGAGCTGTCAGACTGAACCACAGCATGGAGGAGAAGTGATTGTTGCCGTCTGTGGACTCCCGGAGCTCTATATCTATATAATATTATACAATAATAATATAATATATAGGTATCTATATAACATATCTAATATCAAGGCCAAAGCTATGTGCGCATCGCGTGAATCATGGCGTGAAACCAACGTCTCTGGTACTTCCACAACAAGTACAGACTTGTACTGGGGGATATCTCGGCCATGGTTGAGAAGAATTGGGGGAAAGGAAATTTGGCTTTGACTCTCTGAAGTCCAGATTGAACCGCGACATGGAGGAGAAAGGGATTGTACTCCCCCTCGCTGCCGGACTGCCGCCGAGTATCTATACTCTGAGTGAAGGGGGGGGGGGAAGTGGGAGGTCATTTTCAAATGTGCCCCCTTCCTACGTAGGTGTCGGCACTGAAACTGACTTGCTCGTTTGGTAACTGTTGGCGGGGTACTTTCAGAAATGCATGTCTCACTCCAAAAACCACGCACAGACTTATTTCAAAGTTTGTATGTGGCAACACCAGAGACCCAAAATAACACCCCAAATCCCAGGGAAAGTGTTGTTTTCAAAATATGTCCACTTTAAAGCATCATACCAGAGCCGTACATTATCGTATTTTGAGGAAAACCATTGTATCCTCTAAAGGAACACTGCGGTACCTAGACTAATGGGAGAACATTGTTTGAGTCAGGCCTTGAGCGAGGAGGCTCTGTCATGAGGTCCTCTGAAGGGGATCGCCCCGAGGATTACCTTGCAGCCTGTTTAACGTATTATGGCTGACACATGCTTGGTCCCTTGTTGGTAGTAATGTAATAATGGGGATGATTGGCAGACTTCAGAACCTAGCAGTGATCTCTTGGCTGGGGATGTGAGAGGGAGGAGTTTAGGTTGAGTGGGAGGGGTTTAGGGTGAGTGGGAGGGGTTTAGGGTGAGGGGGAGGGGTTTAGGGTGAGGGGGAGGGGTTTAGGGTGAGTGGGAGGGGTTTAGAGTGAGGGGGAGGGGTTAAGGGTGAATGGGAGGGGTTTAGCAGGGTCTATACGATTCTTGTAAACAGAGAGAGGTGGGGGCTGGCATGCATTCTTTTATGTAAAAAAGATCAGTTATGAATTGTAATTGTATTGATAACATTATGAAAATCACTATTGATCATCGTTAACTAAGGATTTGTCGAGGTGATTTTAAATTACAAACTAGTGGGAACTTAACATGTTTCAACTTTAAAGCTAACCCCCACTACCACAAATGAAATGTCTTCATTTTGGTCTCCTGCTCTTCAGAATGGGCAGCACCAGGTCCGCCTGATCATCGGCGTCATGAGGCACCTCCTGCTGCTGAGGACAGAGACGGAGGAGAAGACGGAGGAGGCTCACAGGTTAAACCCTTCCTATAGTACCATGTTATTGGATGCGTGTCCTTCAAGAACCTCAATCAACACTGGACTGTTCCTATCATGTCCAAACCCAGTTCGAACCGTCATAAAGAGCATCCCTCTGGAGAATGCCAGGAATGTTCTGGATCCAGGGAGAATGTGTTGGCTTGTAAAAGTGATGGACGACATCGCCCTTTTAACCTGCGTGGCCACTGGCTGAACAGGGCTGTTCAGCAACATCTATTGTGGAGATCTTTGTCTTGTTTGGCCTTTGTCTTCGCTTTCTTCTACCTTCTGGGGGGAGAAAGGAGAATAAACTTCTAGTGTTTCTAAATGGAGGGGAGGGTGCTTCTCGTTCTTCATACTTCTTAGTGATTCAGGCCAAAGACCGATCCGTGTCAGTTATTTTCAGTGTCTAATCCATCAGAAGTGATTATTTAGTTGTTCTATTTTGCAGCCATGCAGTGAATCTGCTGAGCAACCTGCCCGCCGGCTGTCTGGACGTGCTGATCGACGTTCCCGTTCAGGGAGGCCAGGAGCAGTACGGTGGAAACAACATGGCCGCCGTCCAGGTGCTGCTGGAGTTTCTGGAGAAGCGGATTGACAAGGTAAACACCGTCATTACAGAGTCATGATGACCTGTTCCCTGCTCCTGTGTGCGAGGTTTGATTAGTCGGGCTGGCGCTCCTCCAACTCAGCCATGTGCAGTGTGTCCTAGTTTAGGCCTCTTCCACACATATACAGATATGTTTGAGAGCAATTTCTATGTTTACATTCAGTAACGGCTGTGCCTTCTATGTGTGTGGGTTCACCATGTCACGTAGCGCGAGACATTGCTGTCAGATGATAGTATTACTACAAGTATTAATGCAAATCAACACTGAAAATGTTGAATTGCCATCTGTGTGTTTTAATGAAGGCCACTAGGTTGTAAAAAATGAAGGTTGTAAAAATTTAACCTCTTCTCCAGATCATGTCACACAGTTGATATTGGCATTGATGAGATAACTGTGATCTCCCAACTGCGTGTGTTGCTGAACTTTTTTTATCCTAAGACACACTATATCAGGGGTCCGAATCAAGGTGTCATAAGATACAACATCTCTCACATACAACATGTGAGAGAGCGGTCATGGGACACACCCCTAGAACCATTACAATCTAACTTTTCTTGTCTAACATTACCTAAATGAAACACAATCCAAGAGTAAAGAACTTCATAACGATGCACATGAATAGATCAGTTTACTTTCATGTTACCTACACAAACTGTACATATATGAAAGCTGAGAGCACAAACCTTTCACCATGACGACAACTCTCTGAACTACTAGCGAATCACAATAACAAATTATTTGGTTGTCATCAAAGTTGTGTTTGATTGTGTTAAAACTCCCTCATTGACACATAACCGAGTGTTCAGATACCATTTTGAATCCTGACACCGTGTAACAATAATTTTTAGTGGCCCAGAAAGGGTTTCACAGGAAGTAGGACAAGGCCTCCGCTCAGAACACACAAGACTTATCGCCTTCCGGTGGTTGTACGTTGCAATTGTGATGGTTTAGCCTGGTGGCATTCAAATCCCCTCAGCATGACCTTTCATTAGAGGGGTTGAATGTAAGGACTGGTTCTCGACTGTTTGGATGCCACCACGTTCGAAATTTACTATTTTTGGTTTGGATGGACTTGCATGGGTTTATTGTTTTTATTTGGAGCCTAAACCTAGCTCTACTAATAGCATCTTTACTTTAATTAACCTGATTGGCATTACATATTGACGGGGTGCTCGTTAGAGGTTGTGGCCCTAAAGTACTACCGGGCTACCACCTGATAACGCACTCTGTGGTATTCACTCTCTACTCGACATTAAACCTAACCATAACCCTTTGTCATACATTTATAGATATTCTTTTTTTGTTCTACATATATACACAACCATGCAAGGTGTTGTCCAAAAGCTCAGTTTTTATTGACCGAAAACATTTTTCACGTTGCTGGAAGGCCATAACCTTGTGGAAATGCTGCAATTTAAAAAATATCTGTCTCCATGTGGACTTGGCTGTGAGGGGTCTTCTTTTATAATTAATCCGTTCATTCTTTCAAAGTACCTTTCGTCGAGTGTTGGGCCCGGTTAAAGCAGTGCCATTGTGGGTAGTATATGTGTTGGTGTGCTGTGTCCGGTCCTAAGCAGGGGTCCAACTATAAGGAGGGGCTGACGCCGGTGCTCAGCCTTCTGACTGAGGGCTCCCGGCGCCACAGACACATCCGCAGGTTCATCAAGGCCCAGGTATCATTCCACACGTGTAACATATGTCAAGATGTGCTCACCATTCATGAATACTTCTTGTCTAACAAGAATACCCAAGAGCACATATATGCAGTGCCACTGATATGCAGTGAGTCCTCAGATCACACTTACACTATGCAGTGAGTCCTCTTAGGCCATGTCCACATGTCCCCCCCCCCCCCCCATGCATTTTTGTTTTAGGATTCATGAGAACCACAGACACGCAAATCATGATGTCATCACCCCACCTCTCGTCCCGCCGACTGTATGTTTGTATTATATACTGTTTGTATACAGCGGCGAAAGGCTTCTTCAATTTTTGCTGGAGTTCTGTAGCAGAAACAGCACCGCATATAGGCCTGAAATATGTACTACAGCGTTCCTACAGCTAGATGTACTGGGGGTCCCTTCAGGTGCTCCCCCCGCTGAAGGAGGCCAAGGTGCGGCCGGAGATCGGCTCCACCATCCGGAACAAGCTGGTGCGCCTGATGACCCACGTGGACATGGGCGTGAAGCAGGGGGCCGCCGAGTTCCTCTTCGTCCTCTGCAAGGAGAGCGGTGAGAGGGAGCCTGGAGCAGGGCTCCTGATGCACTACACACCAGAGGGACAACTGATTCTAGGGATCGACCAATGTGGATTTTTTTAGGGCCAATGCCGATACCGATTCCATCAGCCTTAGCCGATGACCGATAAGGGCTGCCAATTTTCTTGAGCCGATATTTGGAGCCTATACTGCTTTTGGTCCCTCAATTTACATAATAAAAATGACACAATGATGATCAAAATGTTACAAGTCTCAATTTAAAAAAGGAGCATTTATTGAAGTGATTGTCTCTAAATCATGCCGGGGAATTTTTTTAATAATCGGCAACGTGTATCGGCCGATGCCGATAAAAATAAATAAATGCAAATATCGGCCTGATATATCGGTCGATCGCTACTCCAAACAGGGTGCTGTGTGCTCTGCTTTTAAACAACTGTAGATAAAACCCACAAAACAACACAAGAAGGTGATTAAAAAGTTAGTGTTAGTGTATCAACAAAGTGTGAGCGTGTCACTCATAAGGACACGGGCGAGTACGCTTGGCTAGCTCTCAAATCTGGTGCGATGTAGTGATGTGTGTTTGTTCCCGTCAGCGTGTGACCCTCTGCGTGTCTTTAACCACGGCTCACACGCTGTGCAGGGCAAAGAGGGCTAAGTAGTGCCACAAAAACACCAATACCTCTCCTGGAATTGGCCTGGAGACCAGAACGGCCGATGCTTCTGGATGAAGTGAGTATGATGTTTCGGTCCATGTGTGTCTGTGTTGCTGCAGTGGACAACCTGTTAAAGTACACCGGCTACGGCAACGCGGCCGGACACCTGGTGGCCAAAGGCCTGCTGGCCGGGGGCCGCGGAGAGACCAAGTACTCTGACGACGAGGACAGCGACACAGAGGAGTACAAAAGTGTTAAACCCTTGTGAGTAGGCCACCTGAGGTGACGTGCTGCTCATACCGTTTGTCTAGATCAGGGCTGATGCACCTCTGGGAATACCAGGTCGATGATAAGCTCATTCCTGTGTTTCCTCCAGAATCAACCCCATCACCGGACATGTGGAGGAGCCCATGCCTAACCCCATGGAGGAGATGACGGAGGAGCAGAAGGAGTACGAGGCCCAGAAGATGGTCATCATGTTGGACGAGCTGATCAGGTGAACACAGCCAAACTCCACCAGTTGCATGTTTCCTTATTTCTGCTGTGTATATGTGACATATTGTCTCCCCGACATATTGCCTTTTTATTATTACATTTCTTTGTTGTTGACCTTTCCTATGCGCACAAAAGCGAACCCTAGTGGAACACACAAAGGTAAGGGAGAGGTGACTCCCTGCCAACCAGTTCATTAGCTGAAGAATCCGCTCGTTCGCACCGGTGTCAATTAGCCTGTAACTCGCAGCAGCATTCAGCCGCAGTCAATGGCAGCTACAGCAGTATCATTAATTATCACCTAATTGACAAATACACCCACAAATGCACACACACGTGCACGCAGACACACAATCACACCGCGTTGGCCCTCAATGCTCCTTACATTCAGCTTTTCAATAACATGTGTCCCCCTCTCTATTTTATTCTGCTCATTTTGATGATCCAGTTGTTACACCAGACAGGGCGAGAGGGGGGGAGGGGGGGGGGGGGGGGTATTGTGGTAGCCAGAGACGGGGGTGAGTAGTAATGAGCCACGCGACACAGACGGCAGATTCCTTTCTCCCCCCCCCCCCCCCCCCCTCCCCCCCCAAGTGCAGAGCGCGCCCAGCCCGGTGATGTGTCCCTGAGGGGGAGAGGTGCGTAGTGCGTGGAGCAGCCCGCTCTCAGGAGATCACTCAAAGACCCGCAAGAATGCGCTCCCAAAACTGCTTAACTGGCCCTCCAATTAGCACATACCCTCAGCCCCAGCGCGCCCCCGCCCCGGTGTCAAGGAGGAAGACATGGACTTCTCCTTCTAATTGGGGAGCACAATACGAGGGGGGACAGGAGGACGAGCGAGCCGCGGCTTTGTTTGTGTGTTTGATGGGTCGTCGGCAGCCGTCCTTTACCGCACGGCTCCAGGACCCTTGTTGTGTGACATGGACAGGTGGCCACGCACACGCACGAGCCCACGCACGAGCAAGCACTCGCGTCTACACCTCTGAAGCTCTTTTTAAGAACACCTGTTGCATTGGACTCCTAAATGAACCAACTGAAAGTCAAATCCGTTGTGTGGTTTGTGTGTGTAAGAATCTCCCATTAATTCAAATGTGTGTTTTAATCTTTTGATTGCGTGGTTCATTGATAAATGGGCCGGTGAGTGATTTGGGGACACGGTGCACATATAATTGGATTAGTTTGGAGGGGCACCCCGGGCTTTGAGGAGCTTAGACGGGGCACTGATCCTGTAATTAAACAGGCTTTAGAAAGAAGGCCGGACGGGGGGTAGAGGGACAAACAGCGCAGAGGAGGGAGGGGCTTCTGAGGGTCATTGAAACCTACAGATAAAAGGCAAAGTAAAGATGTACAACAGCAGGTCTCATTGTAGACCAGGCGTTAAGGAACGGGGGTCAGCTTCAAATCATCAAACTGTGCAACAGTCCAATTATTAATATTGTGTGTATTTGTTTGGAAGCCTAAATAAGTAATGAGAGATATGACTTCAGAATTACATGCACTTCTTTATGATGAATGGCGTCGTATGGCGATACGAGGCTGTGTGGATGCATCACTGTGTCCTGTACAGCGTGGGCCTTTATCCTCCCACATCCCGTCACAGAATGGGACCAGTGTGGGGGTTTGACTGGACCTCTGCCTCTCCCCGTCCACAGGAAGGGGGTGATCCAGCCCATGGGGGTCAGGAAGGACTCCACCGTGGCTCCCCTGGAGGAGACCCTGCGCCAGCACACCCACGAGAGCTCCGGCTCTGACACAGACTAGCCCCGTTTCCTAGGATACTTCAGTGAGGCCCCTGGCGAAGGACTTCCTTTCTGCTGGAGCTCTATTGGCGTCTCCGAAGGTGATGCCCGACAAACAGCCACCGCATCCCGTCGAAGGACCCAACGGTCCACCGCTCCAGCCGACCTCTGTGCACTGCCTTTTACTAATATAGTCTTTGTATCCTTTAATGGCATAGAAACTTGTTGCTATAGTAACAGCCGCAATTCTGTTGATCTTGTCGTACGACTGCACGCGCCGGCCCAGAGCGAGGGTGTCTCCGGCCCGCTGAGGGGGTTTGTCGGGGCGGTGGGAGCTCTCAGAGCCGTAGGCTGAAGGAGGGATGCATCATGGCAGCAGGACAACTCAACTTCCTGTTCAGGGTCTTCACGTTTAGTTGGTTCTCTCAGTGTGCACCTTTCCCATGTAAACATTGTTTTAAGATGTAGGTAGAACACCAATCCTGGTCCCTGCTTTATTTAGCGCCAGCTGTGGCCGCCAGGAACATGGCCCTAGTTTGATCAAAGTAACTGGAGACCATTATGAAAAGAGTCCTCAAAACTGTTTCGTGAAAATATAAATTGCGAAGAAGAAACACCTAATTATGATTGCATTTGTCAATAATAGTAAATCAGAACTACCCTGATTAAGTAAAACTTACTTGCCATATTTATTAACTTAATGAGTAACATTGGATTGTTTTTGCCTTACCTTGATTGCATTGCTTATTTAAAATCAATCATAGTTTTCTTTTGCCACAATGAAAGTGTATATTGTTTGTTCTATATTCGGGAGACGAATACTTTACTATTGCTGCAATATTGTTGGTTGAACAGAGCTCAAGGTTGCATGGTTGCCCTTAGCGATATGATGTGGGAGTGTGTTCGCTGAGCATCCATAAAGTTAGACAATGAATGGAGGATTCTCTTAACTTATATGTAATGGATGTCACTTGTTGATCTTTTGGTTGCCTAACACTGTCTGAGTGCATTCGTAAGGTACACTGCCTTGTTTTTTGTTACACATAAATGGTCTTTTATATCGCGTGGATGATTCCACTTGTTTTTTTTCACCTCTGCATACCTGAAGTGGATGCTTAATAAACGTCAAGGTTTCACCCATTAGAAAGAAAACCATTTGAAGAGTCCTAATGCTTCTGATGCATATGTTGCAGACTAACCACTTTTTCACCGCTTCTCTTGCAATGTTATTAAAGCTAGAAAGAAGGAATCGTTTGTCATTAAAGTTAACCAGCAGATTCTGTCGCTGGTTAAATATGTCTAGTAAAGTCCACCTGCCACTTGTTCTGTAACCTTGGAAGAGAAAGGTTCTTCATGTTGTGTATAGGACTCCTGACTGTATGGTTAGATGTGAAGATTACATGAACAGGAGAGGCAAGCCCAATGCTGTAAAATCCTTTATTAGTTCAACTTATCCTGTAAATTGTAAGTGCTTAAAATTCAATATACATACACGTGAACTATACATGGAAATATTGCAAACATGAACCATCTTTACAAAGACCACCCACGCCCTTTGCCATGCAAACCAATGGAAAGAAACTGATACGATATGAACGCATTGAGTAGACAATGCATCGCAGATAGTTATCTCTGCATGCTAAAAAGAACCCTGCTGCCATTCCAGTGTATTATGGGCTGGGCAGTGATGTGTTCTGAGTCTTCGCTGCCTTTAGGAAGCAGAGCTCATTCAGGCATCAGAGCCGTTGTCGTGTTTTACCGGCGGGCTCGCGCTGGAGACGGGAGTATGGCGCACCACAAGACAACGTTGTAACGTGGTCACAAGTCCAACCCCGGGCTCAATCCACACGACTGACGATGGCCCTTGACTAGGTGGCCACCCAGTCTCCCTGGCTCCTCATAAGCTCCTCGATCTCCGCGCTCCACCCCAGTATGTGGGCCATGCGCTGCACTGAGGCCAGCAGGTCTCCCAGCTCCAGGTGGTCCGCCCTGCGGAGCGGCGTCTTCAGGAAGGGCCCCACGGCGTGGCGGTTCAGCAGCAGGCGGGGGACCGAGGCCCGGACTGTGTTCACCAGGCTGGCGAAGGGCTCGATCTGGGGCACAGAGAACAGGTGAGACCCTACATGCATGGAGAGCACAGCTGCAGAGGCCCTTCAGCCTGCTGTGAGTCCTTCACGCTCTGGAGGCAGATCATTATTCAATGATTACCTTTAATGTTCTCCATACCTTTTTCAAAACATTTACAATACAGAGTAATGAGATTGACATAATAGATCAGATCTCAATACTAATTCTTCCTAGGCGTTCATAGGGTGGTTCTACTTTGCATGCAGACGCTAGCTGTAAAGCCTTCTCTGAAACGGTCAACACATGAGAGACGGATTGTCCAACTTGAACAAAAGGGCTTTTGTTTTACCTGTAACGAAGTTCCCATAATGATCAGGAGATCTGCTTTGGGGAAGTCTTCAGAATGCAGGAAGTACTTCTGTGGAAGGTCTTCTCCGAAGAAAACCACGTCAGGCTTCACCGTTCCGGCACAGAAGGAACACGTGGGCACGCCGCCACTCATGATGGCCACCTGTGGAGGCAGAGCGCTGCTTTAACACCTAGCCAGGAAGGGCTGGGCGGAGCTTAGAGCATGGCGACCTCTGACCTTGGCGTCTTCAGCGGGGTAGGGTGTGTAACACAGGTGACACGAAGCGGTGGTGAAGTTACCGTGGGCTTCCACCAGCTTATCCTCAGGAATGCCGCACACTTTGGACCCCAAGGAAAACGGTTGTATCAAACAGACGTTTTGGACAGTTTGCCGAGAACTCTGAATACCGGTGCTTAATATTGAAGCACTACGCACTCGCGCCACACACACACACACACTCACTCTTCTCCAGGCCGTCGATGTTCTGGGTGTAGACGCGCAGCAGCATTCCCCTGAGGTGCAGGGAGCGGATGAAGTAATGGATGTAGTTGGGCCGGTGGCGGCCGGGGTACAGCTCCCTGGCCAGCGAGAAGAAGGCTTGCGGGCATTCCGAGAAGTAGTCGATGTTGAACACCGCTTCGGGGTAAGGGAGGTCGTAGCGCTCCAGGTTCGAGTACAGGCCTGTCCCCGGCGTTCTGCAAGGGGCACACGGGCTGCTGAGTGTTCTGCTGAGTGTGCTGCTGACTCTGTGTGTGCGTGCGTGCGTGCGTGCGTGCGTGCGTGCGTGCGTGCGTGCGTCACCTGAAGTCAGGGATCCCGCTGGCCGTGCTGATGCCCGCTCCTGCCACCACCACAATGTTCTTACAGCGGCCCAGCTTCAGCAGGCGGGCCACCGAGGCCAGCCCGCCCCGGGAGGAGGACTTCACTCTGGCCCGCTCCTTGACAGGCGGTGATGGAGCAGGCTGATCATTCTGCGAAGAACTCCTGGACGCGTGGCGCATGTTGACACCATCCAAGACGTGGCTGAAAGACCCTTAAACATTATTAATCCCCCCCACCACCTCTCAGGGGCCTGACAACCCCATCAGAGACGTCAGGATCCATGACATGGAGAACCATAATGGGGACGAAGGGCGACTGAGGAAGCCTTAGCGGTGATGAAGAGGTCGCCGAGGGAGCCTTACCCCAGAAGAGACTCCTGCCCACTGACCCTCATCTGGCTGAGGTCCTGGGTCAGGGCTGAGTCCGGCTGCTTCCTGCGCTGCTTTCCGTACGGGCCGGGCGCCGGGTCCCGGGGCGGTCCGGGGCCGCCCAGCCGGGCCTGGGTGCTGCGGGTCAGCCTGGGGGCCGCAGGGTGGGGGTCCGGCTCCACGGCGGGCCGCGGTCTGCTCATTTCAGAACCACCTGAGACAGAGAGGAACAACAGCCTTGACATAGCTCAGGTTTGACTCTGTTGCGTCAGCCGATATTTAGTCATAATATTGTTCAAAGTTACTTGGTTAATATATTTGATTTGATCTTAATACGTAATTGTGTTGGGACGAATCTTCATATCTTCACTTATTTCCCCTTCGATAAGCACGTCATTCTTGCTCCTGCCGCCCCTACTTTACTCGCTGCGCTGAGCCATATTTAAAAACCGGTTAAGCTGAAATCACTGCAGAGCTCCTTTTGTGTTTACCCCCCCCCCCCCTGCGCTCTGAGAAAAGAAACACGTTTTAAAACGGCCTGCTTCCCAACAAAAGGTAATGGCTGTAATATATTTAGGGCTGCCACCACCCCCACCTCAAACCCTTCCTCACAATCTATGCTAATACAGTCCACAGCTGTGGCAGCTTTACTGGTCAGGGAAAGCCCAGGGTTCTTCTCTTGTTGGCAAGGGAAGGGGTAAGAATAGGATGTCAACAGTGAAAGAAGCCTAGATTGACTGTGTGTCAACAAACCCAGCCGAGAGAAAAAAGTATAGAGGCCCCCGTCCAGAACGGAGAAGGTATAAAGATAAATGATGCGGACTAGACAGGATTCGAAAAGAGACTGAGAGACTCTCCAAGCGCTCCCAAACTTTGGAATGAGGTGAGTAGGCGTTCCAAACATGATCGGATAAATAAATAACACATATATCACACTGACGAGTGCTGCAGATTACTCTACTGTTTATTATAATATTAACAGGCCACATTTTTATTCTCTTCAGACATCGCTGAAGGCCTCTGCAGGCTACGCGGACCCCATAAATCACCAGCCCACTTATTAGGGTCTGGCCCAGATGCCCCCCCCCCCCCCCCCCAACGTTCCTTAGCAGCTCTGCAGGCCGGGAGGGCACAAGAGACACTACGGTCACAGGAGGGACATAATGCAGTATTGAAACCGTTGGTCTGCGTTCCAGTAGTGGAATCCGGCGCAGAAAAGGGTAAACTACACTTTTATTCACCTTGGTCAAGATTGTAGGATAATGTGGAGCAAGAACCCAAAAACAACACCCAGAATGTTTGATCGGCAAAGATTCTCCTTCAGACTTTTGATCCTATGTTGTCTACGCGTCTTTCATTATCAGGGCCAGGCATCCATCCAACATAGTATTGTTTTAGATCCTGTATAAGGCAGAGAAAGCCAATCTAGCACAACACCAGGAAAACCCTCTTTTTAAATTCCATGCTCCTATCCAGCGGGATTAGAAATGTAAGGCCACACGCCCGCTGTATGGGGAAGGCCGAGAGGGTTTGGACGCATGGGGGGATGGTTCACATGGGAGGGTTTGGACGGCTGGGTGAGGAGACGGTTAACCAGGCAGCTGAAGAGGGGCGACGGGCTGGTGGAGCCAGCAGGGCGATGGCGCTTTGGCGAGCTGGATCAGGAGGAGGTTAGCAACAGGTTGCTCTGCTGTGGAATGAGATGACGGACTGATTGACTGACGCAGGAGCAATTGGCAAATAGTCTCCGGTGTTGACCGTGCCCCATGAGCACACGGTAAACCAGACGGTTTTCAACATTATCGTTACATATTTACCTTTATTTTTATTTGGTGCCTCAACATTTTCAGGAATCGCTTGTACTGTTAAAACCATTCATACAATGACACATAAATACATCTATCATTCTGTTTGCCTAATAGGCATTTCAATGGACTTAACGTGGTAGTTGCAGACCTAGGGCTGTGCTCCCAGATGCTGCTCTGTTCCAACTATTATTCCTAAATGACAAATAAATCCCTGGAGGAATGACAAAGGCTTTAAGGAACCAGGGGCCGGCCCCTCTGCCTTTCAGAGTCTGACTCTCCCACTCTGGCCCCGGCCTCAATGCCCTGCCCAATGGGGTCTGAAGGGCCCTGGACCACCAGGGGTGGAGCCCCTCATACAGGGGTACAGTAATCTAATTAGGCCTGTCCCACAACACTGCTCACCACTTCCGAACTCACCAACCACCCCAAAAGCCTGCCTTCCCGGGATAATCCCTCTTAAACGCTTGACGTTTGTTCTCTGACATTTGTCCTGCTTTATTCCAGAGCTGGAAGGTGCCCAGTCTGATTAAAGGATTCCTGTATTTCATCACACAATAACATTTACAACATCTAGTGCACTTCAATTTGACCCTTCTCAGATGAACATATTAACCTTGTTTCACAAACCTTCATCACACACAATCATATTTTGCTGAATTGCCTTAACGTCTAAAAAACATTTGTCCTGTTTCACAAACACCTAAAAGTAAGAAGACGCCCACTTAGGCCTCTACTGCCCCCCGCTGGCAAGTTGGTTGCCACGGAGACCTCTCCAATACTCTAAGAGGCAGAAGCCTTGTTCTCTGTCCCCAAGCGTTCACTAATGACACATCACTTTGCGTTGCATCTTTGTTGGACTCTCACTACATACATTCAAAGCAATGGGGCCTAATTTGTGTTGTATATTGTTTGCTCCAACAGTAGGGAAGGTGGAATGGAGAGGGGTGGAAGGTGGAATGGAGAGGGGTAGATGGAGTGGGGCAGGGGTGGATAGATGGAGAAGGCGGAAACGGAGAGGCTAGGCCACTAATTGATTTATATCCGTGATTGTTGTGTAAGCACGCCACTAGAACTGTGGTAACGCTGCCATCTTCTGGACATTAACAATATTGCAGACATCAGGCCAATTGAACACATCGTAGAGGTTAGACATTTGATTTCGTACCGTTTCTCACAATATGTTGGGTCGAGGTCAGTCTCAAACCGGCATTCCACTGGTCATGTAGATAGATGCATACATTTATGTCGCCGTGGGAGCAGTATTCCATAGACGGCTGTATAGTGAGCTCGGTAGGTATGGTAAAATTCCATTGGTATGTCTTAAAAACTGGTTCACTGGAATGAACATATCAAAAATAATCTTCAACCATGTTTCTATTGTATAGTGTTAGAATCCTATGTCAAAACGGACTGCAGAGAAATGATGTGTGTGGCCCTTTAAGGCCCCGCCCGCCATGGCGAGAGGCCTCAGTCGGCAGTGGTACTGATACTAGTCCTATGTGGCCATAGTATGGAAGCTCCTCTTTTAGCCATCTCAGACAGATGCGACTAGGTGTTTTTCAAACTTATAAGTGTTTAAACGTGTTGTAAAGCCTAAATAAAATGCCCATATTTTTGGGCCGTCTTTGGCCTTATTGCTGTGGATGTTACTCCGTACAGTCCCACGGTCACATGCGAGCCAGGTTTGCAGCTTTTACCACCAGATCAGTTTGTTGGTCACTGCATTAAATCCAAATGGTCTAACCATATTGGTGGCAGTTGAAAGGTGTGCACCATGCAGCATGTGTACAACGTTTCATGATTAAAGAGCTTTCCTGGTGGAAATGGCAGCCTGTTGAAATGTTTAACTTCAGGCACCACCTATGGGTTATTCGGGCCTGTCCTCTGCATCTCTAACTCATTTTACAAGCTCTGCAAGCCTATCAATTTATACACCGCTGAAATTGTCAGAAATAACTATGTCAAAAAAAAGAATACTAACTAGTACAATAGGGTTCCTACAGATTTGGTAGGACCGCTTAAAAGAAGAATATGCAGAATGAGTAGCCGATGCAAACATGAGACTAGTGGAGGCAGCAGGTATTGATACTAGTATAAGCTATTGACACTAAACATTAATGGACTAGTATGTAAACATATGGTGTACCCGACGTGTCTGAATTTACAGGGAACTGTGAACTCAATATGAGTAGAAGAAGTCTTCTGTAGTGGGCTATCTAGGGACCCAGAAGGTTGCAGGTACAAGTCCCTGAGCACGACTTCAAACAAAATGGTCCCCACTAGATGGTTCATCCATGGATGTGAGATAAAGTCCAAAACTGTGATAAATTATCTCTATCACTGAGTGACAGGCCTGTGATAAATGATATAGCACTGTGTCAGGCCTGTAATTAATGATATCATATCACTGAGTGACAGGCATCTGATACATGATATCACTGAGTGACAGGCCTGTGATACATGATATCACTGAGTGACAGGCCTCTGATACATGATATCACTGAGTGACAGGCCTGTGATACACGATATCATATCACTGAGTGACAGGCTGTGATAAATGCACACCATCTTCCTTTCTTTTTCTTACCTTGCTAAAAGGATGGAAGGAACACAACAGAAAACCATCTATTCCACACTCAAAGCTATTATATACATATATGCTATATATATACACAAATATAAGGAAAATTTCTGAATTGCATTTCCCAGCATGCATGGCAACCCTAACATTTGAACGCTGCTAACAGGCTCATCACAAAGGAAAACCTTGTGTTGTCCAAGAACACACCTTGTGACTAGTGGACACTGAATGCTTCGGAAATATCAAAAGTCTTGATTATTGTTCAAAGCCAATGCCTTTGTGTTCCCTCTTCAAGTAAACATTCAGAGAATGATGAGGACTTGACAGCTCCTCGGGTTCCCACTACAGAATCTAAAGTCTGTCGGACGGACTGGACAGGATCGGGTCCTCCAATTAGCTGGTTCCAATCAGGAACCAGCTCAGCCTAGGACCCCTGCAGAACCCCGTCCCTATCAGGGACCAGCTCAGCCTAGGAGCCCTGCAGAACCCCGTCCCTATCAGGGACCAGCTCAGCCTAGGACCCCTGCAGAACCCCGTCCCTATCAGGGACCAGCTCAGGCTAGGAGCCCTGCAGAACCCTGTCCCGGTGCAGGGTTCAGCTCAGGCTAGGACCCCTGCAGAACCCCGTCCCTATCAGAGACCAGCTCAGCCTAGGACCCCTGCAGAACCCCGCCCTTATCAGGGACCAGCTAAGCCTAGGACCCCTGCAGAACCCCGTCCCTATCAGAGACCAGCTCAGCCTAGGACCCCTGCAGAACCCCGTCCCTATCAGGGACCAGCTCAGGCTAGGACCCCTGCAGAACCCCGTCCCTATCAGGGACCAGCTCAGCCTAGGAGCCCTGCAGAACCCCGTCCCTATCAGGGACCCGCTCAGGCTAGGACCCCTGCAGAACCCCGTCCCGGTGCAGGGTTCAGCTCAGGCTAGGACCCCTGCAGAACCCCGTCCCGGTGCAGGGTTCAGCTCAGTGCCGCTCTGCCACAGGGCGGCACTTTTGAAACCTGATCAGACGACGGTACAAAACGCAGAAGGAGAAACACGCCGCGGAGGGCTGATCTGACGACAGCTCAAATACGAAGAACCGGGCTCGACTAAAAACATGAACCCAACACCACGGTCGATAAATAGTGAAGGTTGGCCTACTTGTTTAGATGCTTCTTCTTCCTGAAACAACTCATGCCTGAAGTCTGGGTCTGAGGATGTGCGTCACTTCCACTCAGCGCAGGAAGGCGCTCTGTGACCGATCCAATCAGGGTCCAAACCGCCAAAATATACCAGTAGAGCGCAACAGTGTGGTTCTGTAAGTAAAAGTCCCATTCATTTTCATCATAGAGATTTTGATTAAAAGCCTTAATGTCGTAAGTAACCATTACAATTATACGTGCCACGCGCCGTTATATTGTAAATCGATGGTTTTTGCTGCTGTAGAAACCACAAGTTAAACGGGGCAAAAACTAGTTATTTAGAAAAACACGTTTTATTCGCGATATCATTGAAACCACTACACTACCCATAAATCCTGACGTGTGCCAAGCGTTTTTGATTGGTGGAGCTCCCCGCTACCAGGAAACGTTTACTGCACCCGCGAATAGTCAAATCTCTAAGGGCCTCTACGAATAGTCAAATCTCCTAACCTTTATGCCTCCTTTCCTTAACCTTGGTGGAAAACGTCATCGGGTCAAGGAGAGATGAAAAGGTGCTTCCTTTCGAACATAGGAAAAGACAGCACTGTTTTAAATGAATTCGACTCCACTCTTCCTAACCGACGTCATTTCGCGACGGCGGGTATTGCCGACCTCTAGCGTCTCTAGTGTGAAACTACAATTTTCCGAAGATTGACCACAACAAGCGCTCTTTGATCCATGCGTTCTTGTATTGATTTCAATCAGTTTATCGCAAAGAGTGAGAATCACTTAGGCCGGACTTGGCCAACGGGAATATTTTAGGCCACTTGAATTCCAATTCACATGTGAAAAAAAAGAGGCTAAACTTATGTTGATGTTGAAATGAACTGCCCCCAGTAGTATTTCTTAAATGTGAAGTTGGCATTTTCTTTTCTTATGGTGTATTTTATGTGCTTACTAACGAGCAATAAATTAATTAATTTATATTCAAATATTTAGGTTTCTGGAATTAGTATCCATTAATTATCAATTGTATTGTAACGACCACCTCACGTGGTGCAGCGTTGAATAAACAGTCGATGTCCGGCTTACAATCCTGCTCTTTATTTGATAAATCCACAGTTTATCTCCGATCACTGTTGGCCGTGACCACTCGTACATCCAGCCGTAACACAGGTCTCACTACCACCACCCCCCGCTTCCGGACCCTCCATCACGTTGTCCCCCCCCCCTTCTCGCGAGACAATCCCTTATTAACCCCCACTAATAACATTAGTGCATAACCCAACACATGAGAACATTTGCATTGCTGCTGAACGCATAATAACCGAACCACATTAACCCAGCTCGTTACACAGCTCCCCCCAACAAAGTCCCTCGTCCTGAGGGACTACACAAAGTCTCTGAAACGGGCCGGCCGACGTCCCTGTCTCCGCGGCCGCGTGGGGGACGCAGGCGCTTCTGCCGGGTGGTTGGGGCAACGCCGCTGTGCAGTGAAAGGTAACTGTGGTGGGAAGGGGGAAGGAGGGATGTGAACAGGGGGTTTAGTCACTGTCTCTGGGGAGGTATGTGCAGGGGAAATGGGACTTCGATAGGGCTCGTGTGCCCCTGTGTAGCCGCGTGCAGCGGCTCCGCCGTCGCCCCTCCGGGCGGACACCTGGGACTCCGAGCTTGGGGAAGGGAATCCCCTCTGTATGGGGCCAACCTGTCTCTGTGGAGCGCAACCTTCTTTCTCCTTCCTTGCAGCTGGACCCGGTACACTACTTCACCCAGCCGCTCCAACACCTGACAAGGCCCCTCCCAATGACAGTCCAACTTGGGGCACCGTCCCTTCTTCCTGCGGGGGCGATACACCCACACCAGCTCTCCAGCTTGGAAGTGTCTTCCCTTCGACCTTATGTCGTAGTTCCTTTTTTGTTTCATGCCCGCTTTCTCCAGCTGGTCTCGGGCAAAGACATGGGCGGACTCCATCCAATCCTGGAGTCTCCTGGCATACTCTCTCCCTGGAGGAACAGCAGGGGTGTCAGGGGGCTTGCCAAAGGCCATCTCCACTGGCGTTCGTATCTCCCGCCCCAACATGAGGAGGGCAGGCGTGCATGAGGTGGACTCCTGAACAGCGGACCAGTAGGCCATGAGGACGAAGGGCAAGTGCGTGTCCCAGTCCCGTTGGTGTTCCGCTGTGAGGATTGCCAGCTGCTTTCCTAGGGTCCTATTGAACCTCTCGACGAGACCGTCACTCTGGGGGTGCAGGGCTGTAGTCCGGGTCTTATGCATGCCCATGTGCTCACACATGGCGGTGAAGACCCGCGACTTCCTCCCTTGGTCACTATGGATGGTTTCTGCCACCCCGAACCTGCTGAACATGCCCTCTACCAGAGCGTCAACCACCGTCTCTGCTTCCTGATCTGGTATTGCGTACGCCTCAGGCCATTTTGTAAAATAGTCCATGGCGACCAAAACATACCGGTTGCCTGCGTCCGTGCGGGGGAATGGGCCCATGACGTCCACAGCTACTCTTTCCATGGGAGCCCCCACCGCCTGTTGTTGTAGTTGCGCGCGGGACTGATCTGGGGGTCCTTTGTAGGCCGCGCAGAGGTCGCAGCGGCGGCAAAAGTCCTCTACGTCCCTTCTGACCCGCCCCCAGTAAAACCCCTGACGAAGCCGGCGGAGTGTTTTTGCTACTCCGAAGTGCTCTTCCCCGCTCCTGCAGTCCCATGGGATGCTCTCAGCACAGCGTCTCTCAGTGAACTGGGGACTATCACCTGCCACCTTTCTTCTCCCGTAGCAGGTTCCTTCCAGGCTCTCTGCAGCACTCCATCCCTCACTCTCAGCGCCTCAAACATAGTCCACATGCCTTTCGATGCAGTGGAGCTCCCAGTCACCTCCTCCCAGGGTGGTCTCTTTCCTGCCTCAACCCACTGTCGCACCGGTTGTATGTCCATGTCCTGCTCCTGTTGTGTCTGCCACTCGGCCGCGTCAACCATCTGCATTCCGCGGCAGACTGGTCCGGCCCCCTCGTGCATGGGGCATGTCTCCTCCTCGATACGGAGCTCTCTCTCACGTGCTTCTCTCCGCTCACAGTACTGGCACCCTCCCAGTGCGCAGGGGCGGCGGGACAAGGCATCGGCGTTGGCGTGGCTGGCTCCGGCCCTGTGTACCACCGTGAAGACATAGGACTGCAGCGTTTCAATCCAGCGTGCAACTTGGCCTTCTGGTTCTCGGGCCGGCCACCGAGGTAGTACTTGAAGTGCTTAATCGCCGCCACCATGGCGAGGAGCTCTCGGCGTGTGACGCAGTAGCAGCGCTCAGCCTTGTTGAAGGTTTTGCTGAAATACGCCACCACTCTCTCCCCCTCTGGCCCCGCCTGAGCCAGCACTGCACCCATTCCCAAGTCGCTGGCATCCGTGTCCAGAGTAAACTGCAACCCAGGGTCCGGGGGGGTGAGGACAGGGGCCTCAGTCAGTGCCTTCTGGAGGGAGTTGAGGGCTTGTTGGCACTGTGGCGTCCAGGTGAAGTCCCTGTCCTTCTGCAGCAGGTGGTGCAGTGGGGCAGCTATGCAGGAGAAACCTCGCACAAACTTTCTGTAATATGAGGCCAGGCCGAGGAAGCTCTTCAGCTGTCGTTGGTCAGTTGGTGTCGGCCAGTCTCTCACTGCATGCACTTTCTCCTCCAGTGTGCTGATGCCTTCTCCCCCCAGTCTGTGACCCAAAAACTCCACCTCCTTCCTCATGAAGCTGCACTTATTCGGGTGTAATTTTAGGCCCGCCACTCTCTGCAGCACCAGCCTCAGCGATTCCAGGGCCGTTTGGAAGGAGCTCCAATGGGCCAGGATGTCGTCCAAATACACCAGACATCTCTGACGGGGGATGCCAGCCAGCACCCTGTCCATGAGTCTCTCGAAGGTGGCTGGGGCATTGCACAGGCCAAAACTGAGGACCCGGAACTGCCACAACCCCCTGTCCGTACAGAAGGCAGTCTTTGGTCTTGCTTCAGGGCTGAGGGGCACCTGCCAGTATCCACTTCGCAGGTCTAGTGAAGAGAACCAGGAAGAGCCAGACACCAAGTCCAATGACTCATCGATCCTGGGTAATGGATATGAGTCCTTTTATGTCACACTGTTCAGCGGTCTGTAGTCCACGCAGAATCTCATCTTGGTGCTCCTCTTTTTCGACACCATCACCACTCCCGGGGCCCAGGGGCTGTCCGACGGTTCAATAATGCCATCTCTTTGCATCTCTTCAACCGCTCTGTCTGCAGCCTCACGGTGAGCCATGGGGAGACGCCGGGGACGCGTCTTGATCGGCCGTGCATCCCCAGTGTCTATTTCGTGCTGAACCAGGTGTGTCAGGCCCACTTCATTGTCTGTTAGTGCAAAAATGTCCATAAAGTCAGATAACACCTTCCACAGCTCCTCCTGCTACCATTGCTCCAATTGGCCACAGTTCTGTCTCCATATCCCTCTCACCGCCGACAACCTGTCCGTTTCCCCCACCGTAGTTGACTGGGCTGGGGAAGATGATTCGGCATGTGCAGAGGGGGGCTGACCGTTGCTGGGGGCATGGGGCACTAGTGGCAGGAAGCTGCTAACAGGGGGGGTATTTCTCTCTACTGGGGTTTTTGTGTCATGGCAGTGTGTCTCCATGGCTGTCTTGACCAGGGGGTGTGGCTTTGGGGACTGGGTGGGCGGTATCAGCTTAACACTGGGGCCCCCGGGAAATGTCAATGTGTTCTTCCCCAGGTCCAGCAGACAGCGCGCAGCCCTCAAAAATTCCAGCCCCAGTATGCAGGGGTCCTGCACCTGCATCACCCATACAGTGAAATCCACTGACAGACCTCCCACATTCAACTTCACCCTCCCCTTACCAAGCATAGGGGCCAACTCATCAGTCACTGTCCTCAGCTGCACTGTAGTCTGCTCCAACTGTGTCACTGCCGGAACTACATCTGGCCTCATCAGTGTTGCTGTGGAGCCCGTGTCCACAAGGGCTGTATGTGGGGCCCCCTGCATGGTGACGGGAACATGGCAGAAATTCCCCGAATGAGTCCAACCCACCACCATCGTGGATTCTGTGTTATCGTCTGCTTCAGGGGGGAGTGGAGCCCCTCTATCCTTTGCGGCAACAGCACGGGACACCGTGCCCGGGGTCCGTACTGTCCCATCTATACGGGCCCCGGGCCGTTTCCCTGGTCTTTGGAATGCTTGGAGCACTGTCTGAGGAGATGGTCAGGTTGTCCGCATCCCCAGCAGACCAGGGGGCGTTGGCGATGTTGTGTGGCACTTTGCGGCGAATGCATGGAGACAGCCCGTATTAATTCGGTAATTTCAGCCACCCATGCAGGCTTTACTTCGGCTGCATCAGTGCGTGCAGCGGTTCTCACTGTAGGACCACTCTCCTCAGGGCTGCCTCCCATGGTCCCGCCCCCCACAATCTCCCTCTCCAGAGCCAGTTCCAGAGCCTCTTGTATGGAGCGGGGATGGGCGAGCTGGGTCTGAATGCGCAGCTCCCTTTGGGTTATGGCTTGGACGAACTGGTCCCTGGCAAGCTCCGTCTGTATTTCCGGGGGCATGTGGGCATAAGCCCTCCTGGCTAGAGTTTCAATGTCATTAGCTAGCACACGGAGGGGCTCCCCAGGCCGCCGGCGCCTGATGGAAAGTTCAGAGCGTAGGAGACCGGGCTGTTCGCAATGTCGAAAACGCCTCTGCAGAGCCCCAACAAGAGCCTCATAATTATTTCGTTCCTCTGGGCTGAGCAGTAACAGGCATGCCAGTGCGTCGTCCGTAAGGCATAACGCTAGCTGTAGCGCTTTATCATCCTCCGACCAGCCTGCAGACAACAGTTCGAATTGGGCATGAAACGCCTGCCAGTCTGCCTTACCGGAGTACTTCGGAGTAGCCCGGGAAGTATAGACACCGCCCCTCTGACACGCAGGCTGTGCACTCCCTCCGCTGTCATGCTCTGGAGGAGCCGACGTGCCTGCGACCGAGCCTCCGCCATATCCTCTGCTCCGTCGGGGGTCGGTGGAGCCCATTCCCGCGTCGCATGCCATGCGCCTCGCCGTCTCCCTCAAGTGGGCCCTGGTCTCCGCAGCGCGCTCAAACTCCGCCGCCATACCCCCCGCAAGGGCATAACCGTAGCTCCCCTCCTCCTCCTTAACTTTCGGCCGCGCTCCGCTCCCGTGTGCCATGTCCGTTGGCGGTACAAACAGCAGCATCCTGTGGTGGGTCCGCAAGACGCTAGGATAACGGGGAACACCGGAGAAGAACCAGTCCGTCGTTTTACTTCTGACACCAGTGTAATGACCACCTCACGTGGTGCAGCGTTGAATAAACAGTCGATGTCCAGCTTACAATCCTGCTCTTTATTTGATAAATCCACAGTTTATCTCCGATCACTGTTGGCCGTGACCACTCGTACATCTAGCCGTAACACAGGTCTGACTGCTTCCGGACCCTCCCTCACGTTGTCCCCCCCCCATTCTCGCGAGACAATCCCTTATTAACCCCCACTAATAACATTAGTGCATAACCCAACACATGAGAACATTTGCATTGCTGCTGAACGCATAATAACCGAACCACATTAACCCAGCTCGTTACAGTATTTTCTTCTCTTATTCTTCTGCTTTACCGCGTCTCTCATGCGTCTTCGCGTAGAGTCGGTGAAATTTGTTGGTGGTATGTTGCTTAAATATTGCAGCCTTAAAGGATTATGGGATACCACTCTCTCCTTTCCTTTCTCAAAGGTTGCTCACAAACTCTCTTTTTTGCATAGGAAATTTCCTTTCCTAAAGAGATGACCCGGAAGTGCTTGGAGGAAAAGTGGTTCGAATTGTAAAAATGCTTAGGTTGCTTGCATAGGTTACTCCCATTCTTACTCCTGAGCAAGAGAAGAGAAGAAAATAAAATTGATAATAATGGCTACCAATTCCAGAAACATATTATTTGAATCGAAATTAATTAATTTATTCCTGGTTATTAAGCACACAATATACATCGTAAGGAAATAGGGGTGAAAGGTGCGGTGGTGCCCCGGCGCTGCCAGCTACAGAGGCGGCGAGGCACCACCGAGGCGGTGGTGCCTCGAATTTTTACAGAACACGGCCAAAAGCTGTGTGCTCCTCGCCATTGCATTATGGGACCAAGAGCTACGAACGTGCGCCACGTGTGTGTGTGCGCGCGTGCGTGTTTGTGTGTGTGTGTGTCAGTACACACACTGTAACACGTGTTGTACACTTCTTTGTTAATTGGATAACAATTCTGCTGTTGGTGTTATGGCACTTAACACGTCGGGTTCTCTGACGTCTCTGGTATTTCCACAACGAGACTCGTAGTGGGGGTTATCGCAGCCATGGTTGAGAAGGAATTGGGGGAAAGGAACTTTGGCTTTGCCTCTCTGAAGTACACGAACCGCGACATGAAGGAGAAAGGGATTGTTGCCTGCGATTGTCTCCCACCGGAGCCCTGCTGCCCGCCGCCGTGAGGCACCACCACTAGAGCGGCACGATTCAGGGAAAAAATGTGAATCACGATTTTTTTGCTTAGAATCGACATAACGATTTTCTGCCACGATTCTTTTCTCACAAATAAAAAAAAAACATTTTTTTATTTATTTTTTTATTGCACACATGACAACCATGACAACAAAAAAGTGCAGTATCAAAAACGAGTATACTGAACCAAATTTAACTTTAACATAAATAAAACACATCTTTTCTTTTTTTCCTCTCATATGACCCTATATGTGACCCTGAACATGGCACTTAAAGATTCCTGGCCAGAAACACAAGTCTGTCCACATGCTCTCGCTTTAGTGATGCACGGTGGCATGTCACAATGTCGCCCGCTGTACTGAACATTCGCTCAGAAGGTGAGCTGGTAGCTGGAATGCATAGGTATTTCTTCACCAACACAGACAACCGTGGATATACAGATCTATTTTGCCCCCACCAGATTAAGGGGTCATCTTCACCATATCCATAACCATATCCTTTGCTAGATGGTAAGCAATTGCGTCTTTTATTTCCTTACTCCTACTGGAGTTCGGTGGGTATGGGGTTGCCTTGTGCAAGGTGTCAGTAATGTCTGTGTTGTTAATGTTGGACGACTTTCAGACTTCTTCTTGCCTTGTACAGCTTCATTATATTGCACTTTGTGGTGACGATTGAGGTGCTGGTATAGATTTGTGGTGTTACTTTGCGGTGCTGCAACGATCGCAAAGCATGCCTTGCAAATCACTTTAGACTGACCCTCGTCGTTTTGCTTACAGCCAAAATACTTCCACACCACTGAATGCAAGCCTTTTTTTGGAACGAGTTCCGTTTGTGTCTGAGAGGTTGGCTGATTCTCGCCACTAGTAGCTGGGTCCTCATCATCAACATCCATTTTGTCTTCACTGTTTATCTCTTGTAGCACTCGCAGTCGCACTAGCTTTCCGAACTACTGCGCTCTCTGCTGCTCCACGAGTAAAACACGTGACTAAAAGGCGCTTCGTCATTGGCTGAGGGTGAATCCCTTCTCAGAACCTAGAAGGGAGAGCGCTTGGGAGTGCTTTTAAACCATGGACCTATTGTTTTAAGCTCACAGAAGGAAGTCGCATTTGTCAGTCGGACTCGGCTCATAAAAAAAAGAGAATCGAATTAATCGATTAATTTAAAACTTAAATCGACACAGGGGTGAATCGAGATCGCGATTTTATAACGATTTATCGTGCAGCCCTAACCACCAACGCGAGGCACCACCGCTGCGAGGCACTCTGCCCACTTCCGAGGCAGTTGTGCATCGTCAGCGGGCAGCGGGACTCCAGCGGGAGACAATCGCGGGCAACAATCCCTTTCTCCTCCATGTCGCGGTTCAGTCAACTGATGTTGAAGTGGAAGAACCAGAGACGTCAGAGAACCCGACAAAGTCGTTTGAGATTCATAATATCGTCTGGAGGCGCACACAGCTTTTGGCCGTGATAATATATAGACTTAGCACAAAAAGTAAGGAAATTTGTGTTTGGTCGATTATTTCTCTGTAGTAACAATGATTTTTGTCAATAAATCTTATACTGTTGGAAAGCCTTTTAGTTCCCTTTAAAATGGTGCTCCATTTCTAAGGAACATGCATTTGTGGGATGAGCAGCAGCACTGAGTACGCAGGTTGCGCCCATGAAAAATTTGCCAAATCTTTTCTGCCATTGCCAAACAGGTTATTTTCCTGTTGCAATTGACACTTGTTTTGAGCTTCTGGTACCCCCAGGTGCTGCCAATCAGGTGCCTGATTGGCCCCTGATTGGCAGCACCTGTGAGCATGGGCCCTACTACTGTAAGTACAGCTACAGTCAGTAAGTGTCTGCTGCAAGAATCGTCATGCCGCGTTTGACTGATTTGGATAGGGCCCTTGCGATAGGGCAACTTCAAGCTGGTGTTCCGCAAAACCAAGTAGCGGCATTATTTGGAGTGAGCCCTAGTCACCTCTCCAAACAGGCCAAGTTCCATATAACGGGGGATGTCAAAGACAGGCCGCAAAGTGGGCGTTCCAAGAAGACGACACCCCAAGAAGACCGTTTCATCACCCTGTCAGCACTTAGGTGTCGTAGGCTGTCTTCTACAGATTTGCAGTCAAGGTTTGCAGGACGATATGGCTGACGACTCTCTGCCCAGACAATCTGGAACAGAATACACTCAGCCAATCTCCGGTCTCATAGGGCTGCCAGGAGTCCTGCCATTACTGCCAGATTCTACCTTCGGCAGTTGGATTGTAGGGTCAAAGTGTGGAGAAGACGCGGAGAACGCTATGCTGATTGCTGAACCGATAGAATAACATCTTTTGGTGGAGGCAGTGTGATGTGTGGGGCGGCATCTCCCTCACTGGAAAATAAAGGCTTGTCATCATTGGAGGCAATCTCAGAGAGATATAGAGATGAGATTCTGCAACCAGTGGCAATCCCATATCTACACAGTCTGGGACCGAACTCTATCCTCCGAGATGACAACGCTCGCCCCCATAGGGTGGGGTTTATCAGAGATAAACAGGGTTTATCACAGATATTCAGAATGTGGGAGTGGAGAGGATGGAATGGCCTGCTAGCAGTCCTGACCTCAACCCCATTGAACCCTTGTGGGATCAGCTTGGGCGTGCTGTTCATGCCAGAGTGACCAACACAACCACGTTGGCTGACTTGTGACAAATGCTGGTTGAAGAATGGGATGCCATCCCACAGCAGTGTGTGACCGGGCTGGTGACCAGCATGAGGAGGAGGTACCAGGCTTTTGTGGCTGTGTATGGTTCTTCCACACGCTACTGAGGCTCCTGTTTGTGAAATTAATAAATTGTTAAATTGCCAATATGTCTTGTTTCTTTAAACTTCAATCATCCAATCCACCAAACACCAAACGAGTCAATGGCAGAATAAGCTGCATTGGCAGAGAAGATTTGGCAAATTTTTCATGGGCGCAACCCACATACTCAGCTCTGCTGCTCATCCCACAAGTGCATGTTCCTTACAAATGGGGCACCATTTGAAAGGGAACTATACAGGCTTTCCAACTGTATAAGATTTATTGCCAAAAGCATTGTTACCACAGAGAAATATTCAACCAGACACAAATGTTCTTACTTTTTGTGCTAAGTTTATTATATGATATAGATGTCTATGTATCATATGATATTATTTAGATATAGAGCTCCAGGACTCCCGCCAGAGCACCCGGAGTGTTCTAGAATATTTACAGAACACGGCCAAAGGCTGTGTGCGCCTCGCCATTGCGATGCATCCACTGTAAACAGAGCGCATGGTTCCATGGCCGCAAGCTGCTCAGGGCCACACCCCCACCCTCCTCCTTGACCCGCCTCATGTGCATTAAAGCTGCAGACACCGAAACGGTGCGTTTGGGGAAAGCTCAATTTGCGACTGGCTCTTAGTGGCTGTAATTCTGCACCAAGGCTGAATTTCGGGAACGTCTTCAAATAGTGTGTGAGGGGCCCACTAATACCTATATTAAAGCATCCATAAAGTAGCATGGCATGAGACCTTTAAACCTGGAACCAAGCCAAATCCCTCGTCAAGGTACTTTTATCCATAAGAAAATTGCTTCCGAGCAAAAACATTTTCGGGAAAAATGGAATAAAAAGCAAAGGTACAAGACTGTGTACATTTTTGGTAACACTTTATAATAAGGGGCAGTAATAAATAGCAAACTAGTCATTACCTAACCCTTTGTTAATATTTGTTAATTGTTACTAAAATATCTATTTGGCTCAAGTTAATAGTTTTTTTTACTGACCACAGAGTGTCGCTGGTTAGGGTTAGGGTTAGGGTCGAGTGTTAGGGTTAGGGCCCTGTGTTATGATTAGGGTTAGGGCTGTGTGTTAGGGTTAGGGCCGTGTGTTAGGGTTAGGGTTAGGGTCGTGTGTTAGGGTTGGGTTAGGGCATTGGTTCTCAAAGTGCGGCCCGCGGGCCAATGCCGGCCCGCAGAAACATTCCTGGCGGCCCGCAATGACATACAGATGTAAGTAAAAAATACATATATTTTTTTTATATCAATTTTGTGGCATGAATAAAAGCTCACAAAATTGTCTTTCATCCATCCATAGGACAAGATGCTCTGGACCAACGATCATACAGGATGAAAAGACGCAACATACTGTCTGGGCCAAGTACTTCAAGTAGTGGCAGCTCTTCATCCCAATCCCCATCAGCACACCTGGTCTACCTTGATGTTTGTATCCTCTGCAATAAGGGCATCAATGTTGTAATGCTTGAAAAATACCCTGATAAGTTACCTGTATTCTATGTCTCATGAATAGTTTGAAAGGTATTTCTTTCTTTTTTTTAAAGTAAAACTCTCTTGAAAGTAAATCATATATGTGGCTATAACCCAGACAGAGGCCGGAAGTTGTATCGTGCACCTGACAATCGACGAACAAAGAATGCATGCTGTGAGATTCCGATTCTTCCAGACTTAAAAAGCATCGTTCCACGGGAAAAGTTTCTTGACAACAAGAACAACAAGGCTCAGCTCATTATGATCCTTGCTGAGACCTTCCAAAGAGGTAGGATCAGTGTTCAACTATGCTCTGATGATGCTGACACCTCCATCGTGCCTGCACCACTTAATGAGGCAATAGAGTCCTATGTTGAGGTGAGGGCTGAGGACACATTTGTCCTGGTTATGCTGGTCCATCATAGGGCAAACCACCCGGTCTTCCTCACGACAGCTAAAGATACATCTTATGATGTCGGAAAGATTCGAGAGGCACTCCCGGAGAGGTACCGTCATAGCTTATATTCCTACATAGCTTCTCTGGCTGGGATACCGTATCAGCAATTTCTGGGTTTAGCAAACCAACTTTGCTCAGCAAGCTCTACAAGACTGACAAATCAGAGCGGGCCATGGATGTGTTCAGTGACATCAGAGCCAAGAAAAGTGACGTCATCAAAGCTGGCTGTGAACTGTTCAACTGTTCAATCATATTCTGCGAAATCCATCTGAAGATTTGGAAGACTTAAGATTTGATATCTTCAGCAAGCGGGCCGCAGCTGGGAGCATCAGCACAGCACTCTCTGCGGGCATATCTCCAGACCAGAGATTGGCTACTGCTACAAAGTCCATCACTGGATGTCCTTGAGTATGGATGGAAACAAGGAAAACAAGGTTATGCACCAGTCCCTACAACAGATCCCATTGCACCGGACTACCTTCTGAAGTTAGTCAGCTGCAACTGTGCAGGTGACTGTGGCACTCTCAGATGCTGCTGTAGAAAGCAAGGAGTCAAATGTAATTCTGCTTGTGGGAACTATCATGATAACTCTTGCCAGAACATCAACCAGCCAGATAATAGTAGTGAGATAGATGCAGGGGAGTTGGATGAGGTTTGTTAAAATGTCAACAAACACAAGTTTTGATTGTAATTGTTCAATAAAAACATTTTTTATGGATTTGGAGTCATTTTTACTCAAAAAGAATGACTGGGATAGATTCAGCACCCCTATAAACCCCTAGTTAGCCATCTCAAAAGGCACTTTTTGGTAGAATGTTTTTTTCACTATTTTTACCCAGGCCCTCTGGGCACCCCGACTTTGATTGGCTCTCAAGGCGATTCCCAGAGGTTTTGGCCGTGGATAAATTGGGAGTTGTTACTAGACACATATAGGAACACATTGTAAAAAAAATCTATTGGTAATAAATTATTTCAGGAAATGCCAAAAAAAAAACCTAACTTTCCCTAACTATTTCTTTCTTTCTTTCTTTCTTTATTATTCTCTACAAACTTTGGGACCTATCTCCTTCCTCAAATTTTCACCTAGAGACTCCATTCAAATTTTAAAACATACAGAATAGCTTGGAATCGCAGGCTTCTTTTCAGATTTTTAAATATTTCTGTTCCAGTGGATTCAGCCACCCTCGGTTACACAATGGTACAGAGAAACATTTTGGGCTTTTCCTATGGAACGTCTTAGTGCTGTCTTGAAAGGTTACACCAATGCTTTCTATGATATATGGCAACCCCTTCTTGATTATCTTCCTAATGATCTTGTTGAGCTATTGCAGAAAGGACGCCCACACCTTGTTTTCACAAATAAATAGATTGTTTATTCTCTTCCCTTGACATAAATCCATTGTAAAGAATGCTTATGATATGATCCAAATATATGTTGATGTATCCCATTTACTTTATGACTGTTGTAACTTGACAAGATCTGTGCTGTGTTGTTCTTTGTTTGTTAACAAAAAAATCAATAAACCTTTTTAGATTTGGGTCGGGCGCAAGAGTCGTTTATCCGCCGGTATAATAGCAACATCGCCATAGAACCGCCCACAAAGCTACTTGCATTTGGCGCTTCTCACTTGCGTTTCAGACCGTTAAAATATGTGTAACTATGAACAATAATCTCACTTTGAATCATATAGTGAGCCCAATGACACAATTTACACAGAGACTATTTACAATGGTTTATTTAGCTATGGTAGGCTACTAGATTTTACATTAGCCTAATGTTAACTAACTTCAGCTGGATGCTAGCTAGCAACATTCATTTTATGCTGTAACTAAGAGATAAAATGATGTAGTGGCCTATAAATAAAAAAACAACTAAAATTTAGAAAGCAAAATGATTTACTTACCATGTCAGAAAGTAACGTTGTTGTGGGCGTGTTGCAGCAGCGGCTAGTGTCTTCGACTGACATCCGGGAGACCGGGGTTCAATCTGCACGCTTTGAATAGAAGCGGCTGCAAAATACCAGTCACCTCTACCTTTATATTTTTTTGCAACGATCCTGTTTCTTCTCCACATGCAGAGAGGTAATTTTACTGAGCATGTGCATAGCAGGTGCAATACTGTATTGTCTTTTAAAAAAAGTTTTTCAGAGTGGGTTTATCTCGAATTTAATGAGCAGATTAAAGTGTTCAACCAAAATCCATAGGTTCAATTTGACAGATCAATATTTCAGGGTTAAGGAGTAATTTTTACTCAAAACTAATGACTGGGATAGATTCAGCACCCTTAAAAATCCCTAGTTAGCCATCTCAAAAGGCACTTTTGGTCGATTTTCTTATTCACTATTTTTACCCAAGCCCTCTGGGCACCCCAACTTTGATTGGCTCTCAAGGCGGTGAGTGCTGTTGTACAAAGTGAGGTTGAAAATATTTTTTAATAATGCCACATAGATTAAGACATAAAGAAACGTTAAATGGCTTAAATCAAGTGAAGGGGTTTGAACCAAAGTTCAAAAGTCTAAATGGAGTAAACAATGTAAATATGCACACCAAACTAGAAGTTAATTTCTTTGACCTGTGGCGTTTACAGGAGCATATACAATCGTTTCACAATATAACGACTCGTGGTAAGTATTCTTTGGATGGTTAAAACGTTATGGCTAATAATCAAATCCTCTATGGAGAAATTGAATGGCATTTTTCTCTTCCGAAACCACACTTCTATAAGGTATACTAATAAATAGGTTTATCATTTGGTGACTTTGACCTTTTATTTATTATTATTTGAGTCATTATTGAGTCCTCAAAAAAAAAATCCAACCTATAAATGATGTGCAGCTTCTAGATATGATATCTTCTCGATATGAATTGAGAACAAATGGAGTCCTATGACGAGCCTGAGGCTTATACTACTTTAAGAGATCAAAGTCTATTCACTTTGGAAAAGGATTTGGCAGCTCACTCTCAAATGAGAATATATGGATGATATGGACCATATGGACTAGTCTAGGCCCGACTGGTCCATATGGACTAGTCTATTCCATATAGTCCAGTCCATATGGTCCATACTGGTCGATATGGACTAGTCTAGCCTCGACTGGTCCATATGGACTGGACCAAATGGACTAGTCTAGTCAATGTGGTCGAGTCCATATGGTCCATATGGACTAGTCTAGTCCCGACCGGTCCATATGGACTAGTCTATTCCATATAGTCCGGTCCATATAGTCCATATGGACTAGTCAAGTCCCCACTGGTCCATATGGACTAGACAGGTCCCTCCTGGTCCACTCAGTGGAGAACCGGTCTGACCCTACAGAGAGGTGGAGGCCTGCAGTGCAAGGAGTTGGCCTGTAGGCGCTGCGCCACTGAACGGGTTTGAAACGGGGGTGGAGATTCAGCTTTATTCAGAACAGATGTGACGCCGGATCTCCACCCGGAGCTCCTCGTTGAAGGAGAAGGTTTCTGCCGACGTGTCCCTGTCTGAGACCAGCAGGTAGGACGGAGATCATTAATTTAAACTAGTGCTGCAAGTTGGATAACAAAGGGTTAATAGGGTTAGTTCTTTAACTGTGGAGAACCACGCACGGCATCAGCTCCGTTTTTAATACTGTGCTATGAATGTGTGAAAGTTATTTCTCTCTAGTATTAATACTGTTATGTGGATGCAGTTGTACTTAGTGAAGTTGGCATAATGAACGCGAATGCGTTAAAGTGAGTTGGGCTTATGCAAGAGTTTACGTTCGCTCACAGTACACACAGGGCTGGGCCATGCGTTTGGCTTTTCACGGTGCATACAATGGATGTTTTATGTTATCAAGTACAAGGGATGGACAACTGTATTGGTTTAAGCGAGATGTTATGGAGCAGGAAATGTTATGAAGCAGTAGATGTTGGCCTACAACTTCTCCGAGGCTGAATGTCGAGGTGCATGACTCGGTAGAAGTTGCACCTCTACACTTCCTTTATCGTGTTTTTTCTCATAATTTGCAGTTTATAGAATAGTGATCCACAAGGTATGTAAGACCCGATATATCTAACAAAAAAAAAAAGTTATCCTGTTGTTTTTGGACACCTCTTGCGTACGGAACAAGGAACAGGTCTACCTTGTTTTGTCGGCAGAATCAGCACACCCAAAGTAAATAGTTTTTTTTAAACTACACATGTGTGAGATGTAGTCCTCTATGTATCTCTGTGTGAGACGAACGATGGTGAGGCTCAACAAGAGGGGGGACGGCATTGTGGCACATTTACTATCTTTCATCAAGTCTAGTGTTTTTCCCCTTTACGGCACACGGACGACCATTTGCAATAACATTGGATATACTATGTGTGCACAGAAGTGTATAACATGAACATAACCTAGCTGACCTCCCCTATATCCCAGCGATGAACCCTCAAGAGAAGGGAGCAGAGGAAGTTCCTCCATGCCTTAAGGATGAGACTACAGCTGGAGGTAAAGTTTGATGGGTGTATAAACATCCACCTAGTACTACATGATCTCCGTAATGCCACTTAGTGGATCCATATGTTGCATATCTAAATAGATTATACGTTGCAGAGGGGATTGCATGCCTGCACCTTTTCTTTGTGGGCCATTGATATATAACACCTACACGGCGTGTCCTCCTGTCATGTCACAGACCCTCAGAAGGATCATCCCCCCACCCAGCCCAGCCTCCTGGGCAGGGTGACAGGGGGCCTGTTCGGTGCCACCAAGGGGGCGTTGGGTGCCACCATGGGCGGTGTGCTGTGGATGGGGGGGAAGAGCCTGGACATCACCAAGACGACGGTCTGCACTCTGGCCGCGGTGCCCGTCATGGGAGCAGGCCTGGTGAAGGGAGGCGTCTGTGCCGTGGCTGGAGGCGTGTCTGCAGTGGGTTCGGCTGTGGCCTCCAGGGTTCCCATAGGAGGAGGAGGAGGAGGAGGTGGCAAGAAGAAGGACAAGTCTGACTGATTTTGGGGAGGCTGCATTTCTGGTTCATGAGCAAACATGTTTGCGTGTGTTTACTGTGCAGTCAGGGGGCTGGGGGCCGGAGCAGTACTTAAAATGTGTGTGGGGACTTTTCACAAGGAGGCTCGGGCTTGATCCGGGCCCGTAACTGGTACACTACGTCAAGGGTAAGGGCCCGTTTGAGCAGGCACCCACCTGACTTCCCTTACCTTTCCATTTAAGCAGTGAAACATTGGACAGTGTTTTATTTGAGTTGGCCTGAGAGGTGGGATCAGCAGTATAGACTGTTTCCTCAAGACAAAGCACAGGGGCTTTACTTGCAAGACAATCAAACTGAGTATTTTACTGTACTAGCAGGAAAAAAAACATCTGGTGGTCTTTGGGATTTTTATTCTGAAATGAGTTTTGGTATGAACATTGGCCTTAAAGGTGGTTGAATCCAAATAAAAGACAATTAGTTTCCAAATGCACATTTGAACAACATTGATATCATCAGATTATGTTGATTTTGGTGAAAAACCAAGAATGTGTATGTAATGTTTCTGGCTGAGTACTTTATGTTTACATGTTACCTGGTAAAACAAAGTGAATGTACTTTGTAATTTACTTTGTGAAAATGAAAAGTTTTCATCCTATTATTTTTATTCTAATTAGATGAGAAGCCATGAAAATAACCTCAACAACTTTGAGGTTATTTTTTTTATCCATTTTTGGATAAACTGGTAAGACCAGTTTATCCTAAAATGAGTTATTTAGGTGTGTATATATGCACTACCACACACACACACACTATCCTTTACATTTCAAATATAAGATGTCAATTCACGCATGGCCATGTGTCAGAATAGTTATTGTCTTAAGTGTTTGAAATGTCAAGCGTTGAAGTTGATTACAGAGCAGCGCCCATGAGTCTGCCTTATGCTGACGGTTCACTTGATCATTTCAGTCTGTGAGGTCAACATGGTTCACCTCTCTGCTGACCGTGATAATAAAGTTCTTTATGAACTCCCGCTTGAGTCCTTTCTATTCACATGAGGATAGCAGTTTCCTCTATATCAATATATATGATCTTGTTTGGGTTGTCATGTTATTTAACTCAAGCATTGTTTCATTGTATCGTCATTTGTTGGTGTAATGGTAGTCCAAGAAACTGAAATCAGTACATGTCTACATTATGTGTACGTGTACATGTAATGTGTACATGACAGTGGCTCCAAGTTTATCTTAAGTGGTATACCACTGAATAGAATTATCCAAATTATTGGATGAATCGTTTATGAAATCAACAGATATAAGATAAGACAAAGATAAGATAAGAACTTTATTGTTTGTAACAAGTGACAGATATTCGTCTTTGACAGGGCACGTTCAATTTACACTAAATAAATATACACAAGACAGACAATCCAAAACAATGACAATAATTGAATGCAAAAGAATGCAAGCAGTGCAAAGGGATGACTTAATGGAGTATGATATGTTGCCCATTTGTGACTGTTCAGGGTGGTGATGGCAGTGGGGATAAAAGATTTTTTGCAGATGTTTTTTCGTGCCAACAGGACCCTGTAGCATCGACCTGGTGGCAGTAACTCAAAGGATTGGCGAAGGGGGTGGGTGGGGTCCTGTGTGATTGTATTGGCTGTTGGGGTTTGGGGAAAGACAATAATTTGCCGGCCTGATTTACTATCCGGGCAAGTTTTGTTTTGTGTTTGATGGTGAAGGTGTTGTACCAGGCTGAGATCCTGAAAGTATGGATTCAATGAGTGAACAGTAAACCACAGTTCAAATGTCCTTGCCGACATTAAAAACTCTGAGCTTCTTCAGCAGGTGGAGGCGCTACTGGGATTTCTTGTATACAGAGTCAGCGTGCTGTGAGAATGACAGAGACGTGTCGAGCTCTGTCCCAATGTATTTAACGACGTCAACCATAGATTTTGATTATATTGCAGAAGATAACATTAAATGAAAATTACAAGCTCTGTGAGCTTTGTCGTTTTTTGCAGTAAAAATGTTCTTTGTGCAGAAGAAATTACAAAACTTTGAATCGTGTGATTAGCCATCTGGTTTAATTTCATGTATAATGATCATTTAAAACATAAATGGTTGTGCACAATATTAATGTCGAAACCACTCGTATTCATCATGGGACCTGATGGGCCTCCTCTACCTGACCCATCAGGAGCGGCCCAACGGTCATCACCATCCTGGGTTCCCTCGCCACAGCGGTCGTAGCAATGTCCCTCTTTTCTGTGGACGGGTACGGAGGAAGGTGGTTATTTGAAATAACACAACATCGCCACAAATTCTGCCAAGCAAGTACAGAATGGATGCACTCACTTTTTCTGCCCCCACAGCTGGAATCACATTGTTCGCCTTGTCCAGGTGTGCACACTTCAGTGCTGCAATGGATATAAATCTGGAACAACCAACCATGTTAGGGATGAGAAACTTCTTTAGGAGTGGATTACTATGGGATAATTGATTATTGATTCACCTGCTCCCTAAGGGGGCTCATGTCCTGATCCACAAAGGTAAACATCTGGAAAGTGAAACGCTTGTAGTGACTAGGGAACGGCAGGCCAGATGAAGGACCGATAGGAATCAGAGTGGACAGGTAACGGTCGCCCTGGTTCGGACATCTGAACAAATAACAAACATTAGAAGGAAAATAATGTTAGAATTGGCTCTTGATGTTTATCTGAGAAAGTTGTCCAAACATATATTATTTAAGTAGTATTATGCCACAGTAAGTTTAGTAGTAAGTGATATTTGGATCCCTTATTTAACATTGCTATATATTTACCCGTCAGTGAGGATGTCCCACTGGGGCATGCTGTGTGGGTTGGGTTGGGTGGTGGTCCAGCAGCGACCCAGAATCAGAATAAGCCTAGGATCGATCATGTTCAGGAGACACACTTCTATATAAATTGTATCCCTCAACAACTTGGCAACAGGATAGTCTGAATCCAAGTAGTATGAGTCATATGCAACATCCACTGCAAGAAAGAGACATTTGGGTTAATGATTAATTGTGTAAAAATCCTGGAATATTTTTGTCCTTTTTCCCATAAGTAGCCTCTAGTGGCTGAAGTTTGAATAACACTTATAGCTGTATCATAACTGTCTCTCAAAACTGGACCACAATAAATCGAATTACAGAGACCCATCTGTGGATGGGCACATTTTTATTCTTGAGAACATTTCTAGTTCAGATACTTCTTTCTGGAAAAAATAGCTGCAGTAGAAATGAATGAATGATTAAAATCACTAGGACTATCTCTGTTGGCTTTTTGTCTGTTGTTTTTACCTGCATCACAGCCCTTTGTCGTGCATACTCCATTTCCCAATCTTAGCTCCACTTGAATGGGTCCAATGACTGGAGCTATGGCTATAGGCCCTGCCAGGTTCATTGTTTCAGTCATCAGTGTCACCACAGAAACCCCACGGTATATACACCGGAAGCGCACTCTGAAAAAAAAGTAAAAGTGACGTACGTCTGAGTGACAGAGGTATATTTAATAGCAACGTTGATCTAAAAACGTTGACCTACTCATAGTAGCTGTCCCTGGTGATGCTTCCCAAGGGTCCGACACCCACTTCGTAGGCGGAGAACAACCTGTTCTCATAGATTATAGATCCTTGGACTTCCTGCGGGAGTAGCCATTAAACTTATACAATTGATCATAATGATAGTGACAATAAGGGATTTTACATCTGTTGTAAAAAATATTTATAATACATACATACCATAACAACGGAGCCACAGGAAGTTACAGGAAAGTGGTAGATTGCAAAGAGTGAATTAAAGTCAACATGAGTGCAACCAGGCTCTGAGCTCATCAGAGAAATGGACTCCAGGTCGATGTTGGGAAGAGTAGCATCCCGGGCAGCGACTACAATGAAGCTGGCATCCTTGGTGCACTGGACGGTCACTATAGTAGCAAAGACACAATAATTAGAAGAGGTCTTCTACAATTTTTCATATTTAAAATAATACAATTTCCTGTTCAATGTTTCTTAACACCCACCTGCTTTTCCATAGTAGCATCCATTTATGTCAGAGCAGCAATGGATCTCCTTACAAGCAGCGGGGGATATTCCAGGACCTCCACAGGGAACCCTCAGGGGTATGTCCACCTCACAGCTTTTGGGATGAGGAGACATTTCTTGTCCTGGATTCTGCAGATTTTGCCCTTTACCAGCTGCATCAAACTGAACCTGAGAGGGCTTCATTGGGGGTCGTTGTGCTGGCCAGGATGGTTGCTTTGGATATTCTGGTGCCTGTTGTGGCTGCTGGTACTGTGGCGGTGCCTTTGGTGGCTGCTGGTACTGTGGAGGCGGACGTTCTGGTGCCTTTGGTGGCTGCTGGTACTGTGGAGGCGGACGTTCTGGTGCCTTTGGTGGCTGCTGGTACTGTGGCGGTGCCTGTTGTGGCTGCTGGTACTGTGGAGGCGGACGTTCTGGTGCCTTTGGTGGCTGCTGGTACTGTGGCGGTGCCTTTGGTGGCTGCTGGTACTGTGGAGGTGGATGTCCTGGTGCCTTTTGTGGCTGCTGGTACTGTGGCGGTGCCTGTTGTGGCTGCTGGTACTGTGGAGGCGGATGTCCTGTTGCCTGTTGTGGCTGCTGGTACTGTGGCGGTGCCTTTGGTGGCTGCTGGTACTGTGGAGGCGGATGTCCTGGTGCCTTTGGTGGCTGCTGGTACTGTGGCGGTGCCTGTTGTGGCTGCTGGTACTGTGGAGGCGGATGTCCTGGTGCCTTTGGTGGCTGCTGGTACTGTGGAGGTGGATGTTCTGGTGCCTTTGGTGGCTGCTGGTACTGTGGCGGTGCCTGTTGTGGCTGCTGGTACTGTGGAGGCAGATGTTCTGGTGCCTTTGGTGGCTGCTGGTACTGTGGAGGCGGATGTTCTGGTGCCTTCGGTGGCTGAGGGTCTTGTGGTGGCGGATATGCCATCCAGGATGGTGCCTTTGGTGGCTGACGGTCTTGTGGAGGTGGATATGCCGGAAAGGACGGCTGAGGGTGCTGAGCACCCTTCTGAGCTACCACCAAGTTTCCAGCATAGCAACCCAGCAGCACTAGTGCTACACCTAAGGGTACACTCGAATGTCCCACCATGTCCTTTGATCTGGCTGATCAGAGGAATCCACTAGTCTCCTGTTGTGGCTGGCCACTGCTTTTATATGTGGTTATATGTGACTTATTATAAACCCAACCCCCAAGGTCACCTCCACTTTTTAGGGCAATGTTTTTCTTGACATCACCCTCTTACACCCTTTGATGGCTTGTATCAAGATTAGTTTTAAGGGTAGTAAGAAAAATAACTGTCCTATCACATCACTTAACTAGAAAGACGTGACAATATTTATTGACAATGGTCACATTTTGGTCATAATGACCCTAACTCCTAAAGGTCTGTTTGACCTGTAAACTTTATTTGCCAGCAAATATTTATTTTTTAAAGTGCACATTGAACAGGACTTGGCTATTCCATTTTTGATAGTAATTAGATTCCAAGAGTACTAGCACATTTGTACATTAAAAGTTGACACATTTATATAAACATCCAAATTAATTTGCATATTCACAGCTGTGTTTATTGACCAAGAATTGCGATTTAGATGGAAAAAGTGAGGAGCTAAACAGTTTTTATAAAATTCAATGGCAATATTGACATTGTGATAGACTGTGGCAGAAGGTTGAGCTGCACTGTGTTTTGGCTCTGAATGAAAATTGAAATAGGGTCGAATTTGGTATACGATGTATTGCCTTATTTTGAGATGCTTTTTGGGCAATCTAGTGGTGGCCTACCTGAGATATGGAGTATGGGCCTGCAGTAATGGAGACTTCAGTTTCATAACACAATCCTGAGAGTGTAACAAGGCCTTCGGCACAGGATGTCCCGGAGGCCTTGTTACGCTCTCAGAATTGCATCAACTATTTAACTCAAGTGAGTAACTCAAGAATAATTCATGCCAATTTATTTACCATCTCTTAACTTAACCATCTGTCACCTAAACGCTTACCTAAATTTAACCATCTATAACCCAATACCTACACTTAAACATCTAACCATCTTAAATAAGCAATTTATTAATGTAGAACTCTATCTTTCTTATCTTTAACTTTTTATTGAGTTTTCTTTTACAGAACAAAGGTGGTACATTTGTCCGCAGGACATCAAAACAAACAAAAAATAAAGATTAGGGAGAGGATCCATTTCTAATCCAAAGCACAAGTCAAAAAGTCAAATTTTACGCTTATATACACACATAGGTACGTGGCCTCACACTTGTGCATGCTTACTGATGTATACTGTATATTTACTGTAATAATGCTTACATATCACCCACAGATTTTTATCTTAGATATCACCATAAAACAACTCTGCTCTTTGACACAAAATGATATTAAACTGAGGCAAGGTAAGGCAAGGCAACTCTATTTATATAGCACTTTTCATACACAAGGCAGACTCAAAGTGCTTCACATATAAACATTGTCATACAAAAAAATAAATTAATAGATAATTAAAAGAAAACATATGCAAAAAATGAGTAAAATAGATCAGCTTTATAGAAAGTGCAATGTATTTAAGATCAGATCAACAGTCTCTCTGGTACCCAAGTTGGGACTCCAACCCAACCTAAAGGAACTTGGTCCTTTCTCTGAGACTCCAACCCAGATTCTAGGACTCTAACCCAGACAGAACTCGGCTCTCAAACCCTTCAAAGTTACCCACGTCAGGACTCCAACACGACCTAAAGGCATTTGTTCCTTTCTCTGGGACTCCAACCCGACCTAAAGGAACTTGGTCCTTTCTCTGGGTCTCCAACCTGACCTAAAGGAACTTGGTCCTTTCTCTGGGACTCCAACCCAGATTCTAGGACTTTAACCCAGACAGAACTTGGGTCTCAAACACTTATCCGTTATCTCTGGTATCAGATCATGTATCTTTCTGGTAGAAAATAAAGGCAAAGTTAAAAAGGCATTTTAGCAATAAAATAGAAAATAAAGAGGTTTAAAAAGCATTTTAGAAAGTGAAATGTATTTAAGATTTGGCAGAAAGCTAAAGCAAACATAAAAGTCTTCAGTCTTGTTTTAAAGGTGCTCAGAGTTGGGGCAAGTATTAAATCCTGAGAGATACGTCGTACATGTGTTAATGTTATAGAAAGTCGGACTGTATAGTTGACAAAAACGCCATTATGACAAAGTTCTTAATTTAAATGTGATCCTCTACATTATAAATATATTATAGACCAAATCAATCCGCTCTTTAATGGGCAGTGGGTCTTTCTTAAGCCATTTCCTGGTGATAGCTCTTTAGCATGCAACCAGCAAAACCCTCAAAAGGTATTTATCACACTTTGCTAAGCAAAGTGTGATAAATCTCCCAGATCCATTATTTTGAAATTTAAATAGATTTTCCTCTTAAAGACTGGCTCCAGTACGCCCTGGACCCTTCTACAAAATGGAGCCACAGAGGGACAATTCCAGAAAATGAGAAAGTGATTGGCCAATGCATGTCCCAGGACCTCCAGCATGTGGTCTGATTAGAATATCTACTATATTGCACCATATTACAAAAATAAATATTCACATTTTTCCTGCTAAAATCTCTCCAGGAGGGTGAGCTTGTTGTTGCACATTGCTGTCTACAGATCCTTTCCCACTCTTTCAGTGTAATTGTGAAACCTCCCTCTGCTTCCCACCTTGTTTTAATACAAATGATGGTATTTTTTCAGACCTTGAAGAGATCGGTAGGGAGAATCGTTATAGGCCCTCCTGAAAATTCCAATGTTCTCTTCTTCCATTATAATTTCAGCTTTTGGAAGTTTCTTGCAGATGTTGTCTCTGATTTGCATACATATAAAGAGGTCTTGAATATTACGATTAAAGTTGTCCTTGAGGTGCCGGAAGCTCAAGACTGAACCTTTGTTTTAAAGTGTGCAATATGCCATAAGGCCGCTTAAGTTCCAGTTACTAAACTTTGAGTCATGTTTACAGGGCTTAAAATCCAGATCATAGACTAACCATTGAAGAATGTCAGACCTGCCGGAATCAGATGGAATCTTTTGATAATTTCTTTCCATATCTTAAGCAAGTTTGTTATCCAGGGGTTATTGGGATCTGAAAGATGATAAGTTAATGATGGATCTCCAACTAATGAGTTAACTGGTATTCCCTTTCCCATCAAGCTCTCTATCTCATTCCATCTTGATCTATAATCTGGGGTACACCAACCAACAAGTTGACGAATTTAAGATGCCCTATAATAATCGATCAGACAGGGAAGGGCCAATCCGCCTCTCACATTCAGTATTTGTAAGATTTATATCTTACCCGTGTTTTTTTACCCACCCAAATAAATCTAGAGATAACTGAATCTATACGAGAACTTAGATTTAAATAGGGGTTTCAATTCCACCCGTTAATGTCTGCTGCCGCTGCCGTGTTGGAGGCCAAGCAGCGTGGAGGGTTCGGTGTGGGAGAGGTTCGGAGAGGCCATGGAGAAGGACTTTCAGTCGGCGCCAAAGTGTTTCTGGAAGACCATCTGGCACCTCAGGAGGGGGAAACGGGGTAGTCGAACGCTGGAAGGAACACTTTAAGGAACTCCTGAATCCGACTTACACGCCCTCTATGATGGAGGCAGAGCTTGAGGCTGATGGGGGTTTGTCGTCAATTTCCCTGGTGGAAGTCACTGAGGTAGTCGAACATCTCCGCAATGGCAAAGCCCCAGGGAGTTATGAGATCCAGCCAGAAATACTGAAAGCTCCGGGTGTTGAGGGGCTGTCTTGGTTGACATGCCCATTCAACATTGCATTGAGTCTGGTACAGTGCCAAAGAAGTGGGAAACCGGGGTGGTGGTTCCCCAGTCCAAAAAGGGGGACCAGAGAGTGTGTGCAAATTACCGCCCCGGACGTGGAACTATGGACCAGCTCTTAACTCTTGCAAGGATCCTGGAGGGGGCCTTGGAGAATGCCCATCAGGTCTAGATGTGTTTTGTGGATCTGGAGAAGGTGTATGAGCGGGTCCCCCGGGAGAAACTGTGAGAGGTGCTGCGGGAGTACGGGGTGAGGGGGCCACCCAGAGCCATCCAATCTCTGTACTCCCAAAGCGACAGCTGATTCCACGTTCTCGTTAGCAAGTCAGTTTCGTTGCCCGTAGGTGTCGGCCTCCGCCAGGGCTGAGCTTTGCCACCAATCCTGTAATTGATATTCATGGGTCGGATATTGAGGCATAGTCATGGTGGGGAGGGGTTGCAGTTGAGTGTCTGAGGATCTCATCACTGCGTTTTGCAGATGATGTGGTCCTGATGGCATCATCGGCCTGTGGCCTTCAGCACTCACTGAATTGGCTAGCAGCTGAGTGTTAAGCGGCAGGGCTAAATCTGAGGCCATGACTCTCAGCAGGAAACCATAGATTGCCTTTTCCAGGTTGGAAATTAGTCATTAGCCCAAGTGAAGGAGTTCAAGTACCCCGGGGTCTTGTTTGCGAGTGAGGGTACATTGGAGCGGGAGGATGGCCGGAGAATTGTAGCAGCGGGGGTGGTATATGCGACTGACCTACATGTACACTCCGTATCCCCTAGATGAGTCCAAGATTAGCCATAGTATTCCGAGCAATCGGTGATCATCTTATTTGCAAATAGTAGAATGTATCAAAATGTTCTCCCATATTTCCAAAGAATTCACATATTGTCCTCTTGTGGCAGTCTTTTCAACATGTGGTCTCCCAAACCGCTGAAGCTTCTTTGTGACTTGTGATTCCCACGCCCTGAGCTAACGGGCGGCTTCCTGCTCATGAGCTGAGGGAGATTGGAATCGGTTGCACTTTTCTTTTCGTGCTTTTTTAATCCCCAGGCTCGCCGCTTCTCCATCACCTCGAAGGCGTAGTTATAGTCAAAGAAGATTTGCTTGTTGTTCGGTGGGGGTTCAGGGGCTACTTCACCGCAAGCTAGAATAGGCGCCATCTCCCTCATCAGAGTACTCCATTTGGTATTTTTTGCGGCAAAGAAATTCGACCATTTCCTGCTTCTCTTAGATTTCCCCTCACTCATTTCTATCCAAGTTTTTGAGTCAAGATTGTTGAAGGAGAATTTCACCAGTAGATAGATGAATCTGTATTGAAAGTGGGTCATATATTTAGTCAAATAGTAGCATAAATTTTAAATTTTGTGCCTCCTTGACCGAGAAGTGACTTTTTGACAGTGACTTTTTGGCGCTTGTGGATTGAAGACGACAACTCCCACAATGCCAATCAGCGTTCACTCCCTGAGGGACGTAACATAACAGCCAATCAGCGTTCAAGCAGTCAAGAGTGAACAGCAGCATGGAGGAGAACTGATTGTTGCTGTTTGCGGACTCCCGGAGCTCCATATCTAAATAATATAATATAAAATAATATATAGGTATCTATACAATATAGTGTTATAAAATATAAAATATCACGGCCAAAAGCGGATGATATTATCATGCCTGATAGCTTTCAGGCGCGGTGTAACGATATACAGTACGTTCAGATTTCATGATAGGAATAGATCTACTCCGATTAGAAATCTAATCGGATCAGAAATGTCCATGTATACGCGAAGGACTGTCGGCAAGCGCTTCCGAACCTGCGCGATTTCGTTGCCTCACTCTCACTCGCTCAGTGAACTGGCTGCTGCTGCTCTGGCTTAGTGCGAGCTGAAGGGCACGCCCACTGACTAGCCTCTATGGAGCATGAGTTGGAGCGGCTCGCTGCAGAGACACAGAACGTTATTTTAATAAAAGTATCAATACTAAAAAATTTGCGAATCATATCGTTTTTTGCGTGAGGGTATCATGATACCTTGCTAGTATCGGTATACCGTGCAACACTACAAACAGTAAGTACGCCGGTAACTGACTAGTTAAAGGGATACTTCACCCATTCAGAATCGGCGTTCTATAAAATCGCTATTGTAATATATAAAAAAAGTTTTCTATTCCTCAGTCTAACCCAGTCTTCCCTTGGCCCAGCTTTACTGATCTAGGTTTCTCCCGAGACGTCATATCAGGAGAACTTCGCTTGCCTGCTAGAAGAGCTGAGGACTACAAACCACTGGTTGCGCAAATTTGTGAGCCAACCAATAAGCAATGAGGGGGGGCGGGAGCTCGCGTACGAGATGTAAACACAATGTAAACACAATGTCTGCCATGTTTCTTCACCGCTTAACTAGAGAACAAATTTGCAATGTGAAACAGCCAAAGTGGATTTTGAAAATCTATTGTTGGATTCGGACATTCAGGGCTGTTTGTACGAGCCAGAATTTAGCCAGGAAGAATTTTTCTTCTAGAATAAATGGCTGAATCTGGCGAGGACCGGGCCATGTGTGTAACCTCTCACCTCATCTGAACAGTTGGGTATTGGATACATATTTCCGGACCCAGAAAGTCAACTAATAACGCCAGGCAAAGCTCGCCGGTAGAAACAGACGTCTGAGCATAGAGTAAGTGTTTGTTGTTTTACTAACACATTGGCTACAATAGTTTTGAGTCCCGGGGAACGTGACAATGTAGTTATCGGAAAGTAGCCGATCTTATTGGCAGAGCATAGGCTACGTTACGTTAGCTTGAAGTCCGTGTGATGCTGTATAGGCTACGCAAGGCATCATTTATCTTGCTTTGCTAATGTTGTTCTCTTTCTTTCTTAGCCAGTATCGGCTTCCTGTGTTGTCCAGGCCATCAGAGCAAATTTCCCAGCACAAGATGGGCAGTACCGTGGCTACCAGGAGACAGTAGATGCTCAAGATGAGCTGTGACTATTTTGACTCTAGCAAACGCACCCTACACGTTTTATTGTTGTAAATAGTTCATATTTTTTCATGAATAAAACCTCAAATTCATGTTGGTTGTTGTGATTTGTTTACTAACCCAAGTGCTGTTATACTAAAGTAGGCCTACTGTATAAGATAAACACTTATTTCAACTGGGGACAAAAGGTTGAGTACAAATACTTGATATGCTGAGCTACTGTAATTAGCAAATGTTTTTATGCTGTACAGTAATATACAAATGATACGTTTGAAAAAACGAGGGCAGAAGTCTAAACTAGTCAACGTATCACGGGGATATGTTTACACAAAGTTTGCTCGCGCTAACAGTCGCGCTAGGACCTTGGGTCCTTCCCCCTCCAAACGGAAACAGGCGGGCGGTGCAGCGAGCGCAATGCACTGTGGGAGTTGGAGGATTTCTTAATTTTGAGCCAGAGTGACACTTTCTGCCTTTTCTCAGGCTAGGATGAACCAATTTCAATTCTTTTTGCACATTTATAATGCATAGAATTATTTCCTTCATATAACCTTATAAATATCTCCGCTGGTGAAGTATCCCTTTAAAAGCAGGGATGGTTACCTGAACAGGCCTACCAGGCCCAGGATCCCAAGAGCTCTGGTGCTCTACATAAAGATGCTACTGTAATATAGGCTTATATTGGGTTTGTTCATCTCATGTCTGAATGTTGTCCATTTATTTCCACAAAATTCACCAGAATCTGTCATTTAAGGGTCTATTTATCAAAACGGACGCTGGCTTATGCGCATTGCAAGCAGCAGAGACACTCTCGATACATTTGACTTTAAGTCAGCAGCAGCACGCTTCACAGCTGCCAAATATCGAAAGAAGTAAAAAAAGAAATGTTAAAACGAAACCTTCCAGGTCACATGACCGGCACCAATCTTTTCTAGCGGAAACACTGGTACACTCGATATCGTTTATAGCAGGGGTCTTCAACGTTTTCCAGGCCAAGGACCCCCAAACTGACGGAGAGATGGAGCGGGGACCCCCTACTTATATATTGTATAAAATGGTGTTTTATATTAAACTGGTCCTATAGTGCCATGTATGTACCTTGTTATTTTGCATTCAATACTAAGATATTCAAATAATACACAGGTTCCTATATTCATGTTTTTATTTTAAACATGTGCAAGGTACAGTGAGTAGGGTGGCCATGCCACTGCCATTCATAAACATAACATAACATAATAAACTGATACCTGCCAAGATCAACAATGTCTGTCAATTGCATTTAATCACGCATAAAAGCTATTCAAACGGAAATTTTTAAAACATAAATGTGGAAAACGAAAGTTAGTGATTTTTGTTAGTGTCTTTCGTATAACTCAGCAAGTAGTCCGGTAACTCATCAACCCCAGCGTGTCCGGTTGCTAAGCGACGTCAACGTCTTTGGCGGACTATTTCTCTGCTGATGGCTTATTTTCCCGATAATGACCGGCGTTCTGTACATTATCCCTTACATAACAGCACTCTCTCTCTCCCAACAGTCTTGGCTGCGCACTCTCATCCGAATACGTATTGTTTGCGGCGGAGGAGGGGATACAAAGACCGGACGAGAAACTGACGTCGTTGCTGTCCTTCTTGTTAAATGAAGGAGCAGGCAGAGAAAAGCTCTCTCCTGCTAGGCTTTCATTAAAATCAAATACATAAAAATGTCGCAGCCAGTCCAAATGTGTCAGGTGTTCGCGAGAGACATACGAACGTACGCTTACCACTTTTGTAAATGCCATTTATATAGTATTCGGATCGCATGATAGGAATAGATCTATTCCGATTAGAAATCGGATCAAAAGTTTCCATGTAATCGCGGCTAGTGTGTTGGATTCATGTTAATGTGTATTTAAAGACATTTCAATTTGTGGTAAAATTTGCGGGGGGAATATGAAAAAGATGTCTAATCAACCAAAACTTTCGCGACCCCCCCTGCAGTACCTCCGTGGACCCCCTAGGGGTCGCGGACCCCCTGTTGAAGTCCTCTGCTCTACGGGGCTATTTTCATCATCATTATGTTGTTGTTGTTGTTGTTGTTGTTTTGTTTTTTTGTTTTTTTCTGACGGCACAGCGATCCGGGGCTATTCCCAAAAGAGGTTAGGGACTTGATTAACAGACTTGATTCAACCATTTCAAACTTTCAGCTTTAACAGCTCAGCTATTCTATTTTCTTTTAAATTTATTCTATCTCAAATGTATTCAAACTTGATCACTTAAGCTATTTGTTGAACACTTCACTTCATTTTTTTCCAACCATTTTACCTTTTTGAACGGTGTGCATGTTTACATTGTTTACTCAATTCAGATTCTCTTCAAGTGAGGGGTCCCGGAGTGAGGAGCGCGTCACTGTGAGGGGTCCCAGACATGCGGTCCTGAAGCTGCAGCCCATTTGAAGTATGAGCATATGCACGATTTTGTCAGCAAATATATAACTCAATAATATCACTATCAATTTGATTCATTTAAGGTTATTTGCTCAATTTAAGATCGAAAGCATTATTTTGAGAAAATGAAGAAAACCGAGAAGAAATCGGCCTCGGATTCCCACAATGCCGAGCGTCTGATCCGCGGATCAGTGCGCCTTTCGTGAGAGTCGCACCACGAGAGACGCTTGTTTCCATCCGCCTCTGTCACCGCGTCGCACCAGCAGATATGTCCTATTCTTCAAGTGCACATATAAACACGAACAACAGAAAAAGGAGGCTGACCGATGGTCAAGGTAAGTTCATGCTCACAGGCGGTGGTGAACCAACAAGCCGCAACGTTATGCATCGAGAGGGTCGTTATGTCCCTTGCTCTGTAAACAGACGCTCCGTCGTCATGCTGTGTGGGTCGTCGTCCTATAAATGTTGAGTAAAAGCAGAGGAGACCCAGTGTTCATTCAGCGGCAATGGAGGGGGGGAGATATGACGTGAGCGATTCAGAGAAGTTTATACATTCGCCCAATGTTGTTCAAACACATTAGGACCTATAACCTACATATGCGTGTTGATCTTATTTAGTGTAGACTACTACTAATACTTTGAAGAAATGAGAACTAACTTGTTCTGTGTTCAGTAAGTAAATATGTTTGTGGATTGTGTTCAATCCCGTCTTCGTCCACTAGAGTGTAAATGTAGAAACATAAATTAGGCTTCTACTTTCCTCTTCACATGCTCACCACAGTGTGCTGCAGTTGAAAAGTAAACGTTTATGCGGAACTGAAATCATGGTGAAACTGTGGTTGGAAAGGAGAAGCTTCAAAATTGAACCTGAATAGTTTGGAGTATTTTTCTGCAAACCTTCCGAGATGAAGAGGAATGCAAAACTACGCACAACGCTATAATGATTTGATTCGTCTTCCAGAAGTCTCCTTGATCAGTGTTTTGTTCTTCTGCTCCAGAAGCACCACAGGGCCGGGACCTGCTGACCAGTCCCCACAACGGGCGTCTCTGTCAGCACCTCTGTGGAGGTCCGTGCTCTGACTCTGCAGACTGCTCCCACAGCCCCTCTCCGTCCCCAGGACAGGCGGGCACCACACAATGTAGGCTGGAGACCGTGGTGTGTCCACTTAACAGCTTTCTCCTCATGTGACTTGAATGAATACTGTGTTGTGCTGCGTAGGCCACAGCTCTCACGTTTGCGAGGACGCCAGGGAGGAGGGTCTCGGAAGGACCAGGATACGAGCCGAGAACGAGGTGGAGGCCAACAAACTGGTCAACAACTACAGAGTGGGTGGAAGAAGAGTACTTCACAGCTTGGTGCAGAAATTGTGATGAAAAACTAAACCCTTGTTGCAGCTCATGAAGTTGTGTGTGTGTGTGGCTTTAGTTTGGTTTTAGAAAGTGGAAGAGCCATGTGACAGAGCGTCCATTTGAAGACCGTTCAGAAGCTGTGAAAGAGCTCTACTCTGAGCTTAACGTCATAAAACCAAGCACAGGTACACTTCCCGTTATCGTTAATCAGAGGCTGTTAAAGGCACTTGCTGAGTTCTGACCAACTTGTTGTTGTGTTTCTCCCTCCGGTTTCAGGTCACCTAGTCTCTGTTGGAAACATAGTTTATGTGTTTCTGTTCGGTTGGTGGGTGGCTCTGGTTTACCTACTGGTCTGCATACTCATGTTCACCACTGTCATTGGGACGCCGTATGGTATGATTCACCACCTCTGTAGTTCCTCATACTTTGCCCTAACGAGGTCAATCCCATCCTAACTCACATACAAACTCTCCTTCAGGGAAGCTTTGCTGGCGGTTATCATGGTACTTTCTCTGGCCTTTTGGTAAAACCATCCAGGAGGTAACGTATTAGTTCAGTGGTCTTCATTAGAAATCATTGCTTTTGTATTTCTGCATCTTTCCTCTTTTGAAATTCCTCTCCTACCATCAAAACAAAGATGCTAACAGATGAGCTAACTGATTCTTGGTTATGTAGCATCAAATGGCCTTCTTAGTCATGTGTCTGAACCAGAGAGGTGCCATGTTTCACCAGACCGGGAACGGGTGTACGCACTGCGGTGCGATGTCTCCCTACTGCGCTTGTAACGATGGACGGGAGGATGTGGTCCCCATTCTACTGCCTTGCCCCATAGAGACATCAGACTCTGTGGGGCCCATCCCTCGAGGAACCCCCTACTGGGTGAGCACCCTCCATCCGCACAATGTCTTCATATTGTTCTGAACACGCAGATTGCCGGTGGGAAATGTCTTGAGAGCTGCAGTACAAACCAACGGCTCCAAACCTTTAATCTGCAGTGGCGGTTCACCACCTACGTCTGGCTGCTGCTGGGCTTCCCTCTGCTGGCCGTGGTCCACTCCCTGGTCTGCGTACTGGCCTGGACGCTGGTCTTCACCATCCCTGTGGCAAAGATGAATGCCCGCACGCTGGCCACCATACTGCTGATGGCCCCCGAGGATGTGTCCGTCACCACGGGCTCACAGAGGAGTGTAAGGAAGTGCTTGAGGGACCAGTAAAAATGCAGCCAATCGATAAGTAAACGATGTGGTGTTAATTGGGTTTTCTTTTCATGACATCGTGCAGCTTGATTACTGATTGCGGACTGACATGCTGTTTTATGTTTGTGCAGCCGGGATACGGGTCAAAAGCACTCCTCTGTTGTTCTAATGCAACCAACTGGCACTACTACAAGTACACTGTGGATGGAATCAACGTGTTTGCTGTCAGTATCCTAAATGTGTGTGTGTGTGTGTGTGTGTGTGTGTGTGTGTGTGTGTGTGTGTGTGTTTGTGTGTTTGTGTGTGTGTGTGTGTGTGTGTGTGTGTGTGTGTGTGTGTGTGTGTGTGTGTGTGTGTGTGTGTGTGTGTGTGTGTGTGAGTATAAAATGGCTCATTGACATCTTTAACCCCATCTCAGATCTGCTTCCCCTGGTAATCGTGGCCTTGGTAATTGGGTACATTGACACAGAAAACCAGTATGCCAGCTCCAACGTAAAGTTTGGCATAGCGGTCAGTTCCATCATCCCTCTGTCTTACTACATCGGGATGGGCATCGCTAGGTAAGCTTTAAGATAGTCAAGCAATCAGGAAATTAAAGACCTAATAAATGTTTTCGACAGCTCCTAGTACGGCTCCTTCAGCTCCTTCAGCCCCTAGTACGGCTCCTCCAGCTCCTTCAGACCCTAGTACGGCTCCTTCAGCTCCTTCAGCTCCTAGTACGGCTCCTTCAGCTCCTAGTACGGCTCCTTCAGCTCCTTCAGCGGAAGTGTTTCTGTCCTTGTTGTGTGCAGTATCTCGGCCCAGAGTAACTTTGCGGTGGGTGCGCTGGTGAACGCCACGTTCGGCTCCATCACAGAGATGACCTTCTACATCACGGCCCTGATCAGAGGTCACCAGGCAGGCAACCCCTGCCTGCAGGAGATAGTGAAGGCGGCGCTGACCGGCACCCTGTTCGGCTGCATCCTCTTCATCCCTGTGAGTCTGTCCTCAGGACCCTGGACACGTACTGCACGGGGGTTATCATGGCTCAGTTCTCCACGGCAGCATCTTTTGTTAAATCACAATTAATGAAGCATGAACGACTTGATAAGGAGACCTTTCAGAAATTCTTCAAATCAGTGAATGCTTCCTGTAGATCAGGGGTATTCAATTAAAATTGAAAGAGGTCAAGTTACTAAAATTTCCTCCCAGCAAAGGTCTGAATCTTATATATTGTCACTCGAAGTAGTGTTCCCTGATGTAAATAAAATCAACAACGTACATACATTTCTATGTAGTTTATTGTCAAGCTTCAAGTGTTTTCAAAGTAATATACTTTTATCAATAACAGACAACAGAGACTGAATTTCTCCTGAATAAGTAAGCCTAAAAACATTCAGAATCTTTTGAAAGTGCAAACACAGCTTTGGGCAGCCTGAACTTAGGGCCTATATTTCAAGTAACGCAAAACATTCAGAATCTTTTCAATAAAATAAAAGTGCATCTTTAAGAAAAAAATTAACAAAAGACCTTTGACCTGCCCACCCCCTTTTTTTTTTTTTTACATGTATTAACTAAATTTCAAATAAAATAACACAGGGACCTTAGGCTAAAGCCTACATTTGTAGTAAAACAAAACAGGGCAGAATGAATAATAGAAAAGTGCAGAGCTTTGAGCAGCTCCCTTTCTCCTCTCTCCTTTCCTCCTCACCTTCCTCCCTTTCCAACTTCCTTTCCTAGTGAGATAAATGGGCATGTAACTGTCCTGCCAGCAGTTTGAATCTTGGCTTAGATGGGGTTAGTGCCATTCTCATGCTCATGTGGAGATGCTCATTGGTGAGCCTGAAACGGTACTGTGTTTTAGTAATGTTCATCGTAGAGAAAGCTGTCTCACAGCTGTAGGTTGATCCGAACATGGTTAAGGTGTGAAGTGCTATTTTGGTTAGACCAGGGAACATTGTTTCAGGCAAAATCTGTAACCAGAAAGTAGCAGAGTCAGTTGTTTCAAAATGCTCTCTCAGAGCAATATCTGCTTGCAGATCAGTGAGCTCTAACTGTTAAGATCCAGGATGTGGCCACTTGAAGGTCTGTTGAACCTTCTTTGAAAATCCTCTGATTTCTCGAGCTGGTGTCCAAGTTTGAAGCTGTCAAATCGTTGACAAAAGTTTCAAATCAGCTTGTCTATGAAGCCGACATAAGGAGAAATGTCTCCCTCACCCTGAATTTGTTCCCGCATTTGTGGGAAGTGCTCACACTCTCCTTGGAGATCTTCTTTGAAAATGTCCAGCTTCATCTGGAAGGAGCGGGCATTTTTCATCAAATCACAGACAGAATTTTTCTGACGCTGCAGCTTTAAATTGAGCTCATTAAGGTGTCCGGTGTCTACCAAAAAAGCCACCACATCCATCTTGTGCTTATCTTGCAAAAAGTTTGCAAACTGTGTTGCTTTTTGACTCTTGAGCTGCTGTAAGAAAGCAGCTATTATAACGGATGAGGATGCCCTGAGGAAGTTGATGAGTTTCATCATGGTATTCATTATTTCAGCAAACCCTTCAGACAGAATAGCAAAGAGAACAGTCTGATGGATGATGGTAGTGGTAGGCTATGAGATCAGGGTTGTCTTGTTTAATCCCTGCCACAGCCCCCTTCTCTCTCCCAACCATTGCAGGTGCACCATCTGTGGTGACTGAGACTACTTATATATATTCTCTCCTCTTGTGTATGTCTCAAGTGGCATTAAGCCCAACAGGTCCTCACACATCTCTTTCTTCTCTTTGTGAAGAAATCTCACATACACCAAAAGCTGGGCATTATCCGTAACATCTGTGGACTCATCAATGGCTAAGGATATGCATACTGCGTTCTGATCAGCTGCATCAAGCTGTGCCAGTACATCCTCTGCTAATAGTTCAGATTTTCTGGTTGTTGTTGTAGCTGACAATGGTATTTGCTTGATTTTTCCACACATGTCGTCTTTTTGTTGACCGTCAAGTAAAGTCTCTGCTGCCGCATTTAAGCTCTCCTTCACAACTGTCCCATCGCTGAATGCTTTCTTGTGTTGAGCCAAAATCCACGCAATCTTTAATGAACACTCATTTGCACGTTGCTGGCCTGTAAATGTATGCGTGAGGACACGGGTAGACCTGTCATACTGTGCTTTCAGTTCGATCATTTTACTTGCCCTCACTGCAGACTTCTGTGGGTACCTTTCCTCAAACGACCCATGTTTGGTCTCATAGTGACGCTTAACGTTGCCACTTTTTATTAACGCCACAGTTTCACAGCATATGAGACACAGCGGTTTAGAACTGGGTGCAGGCAGAACGAACATGTATTTGTCTGTCCATTCATCTTTGAAAGTTCGGTTTTCACCATCTACTTTTCTCACTTTTGAGCAAGCCATCTCTCATCTTCTCACTCTCATTCGAGTCTAGTGCGTGCGAGAAGGCAAACAATCAATTTGATTGGCTTGGCTATTGATGACGCTCCTGTCGTATTAACTAGATTAGCTGCGCATGCACTTTTTTAAAATTTAATATTAGAATTGTAACGGGTCCGGGAAGAACCGTCACTGGGTCCGAACCCGGACCCTGGTCCGCCATTTGGGGATGCCTGCTGTAGATGTATACATCAAATATGATTCCTCTCATAGGGCTATATCAATCTAAGATATGAAGTAGGGATGAACACATAACTTCAAACTCCCATTAGGCTTTCGGTTTTTCTGACTTGTATTCCAAAAGTCAATATGAACCAACCTTTATCAAGTCAATTGATTGTTTGTATCTTTCCCTGCCTGACTCAGAGCCGGCGGAAAAACATTCCTTTTAATTCCTAGGTCCGTTAGATTACTGTGTGGACCCCAGTGGCTCCGCCCCTCTGTCCAGGTCAGGTAGATTACTGTGTGGACCCCGGTGGCTCCGACCCTCTGTCCAGGGCAGAGCTTCAATGGAGCCTCCACGGTTCAGAGGAGCCGGTGCTCAGATGGTCTGGGAGGAGGCCTACTCCCATTACTCACATCGGTGAGTAATCGGACACATGGTCACTTTAAAGGACACTGCAGCTGTTCACCTTATTTAAACATTGAAATAGCTGCTAACTGTCACTATTAAAACCATTGAACGCCTGCTGGCCTCAACCTCTGATTCCCCTGGTAGTGGTGGCTCAAACCGTCCACTCAACCTCTGATTCTCCTGGTAGTGGTGTATCCACCGTCCACTCAACTTTGGGGAGAACATTTAATAAATATTACAACCAGTACATCTAAAATATGTATCTGTCGGTCTAGCAGGCTCTTGAACTTGCGGCAGGTGTTAAAGTTATACCAATAAGGTCTTCCCTTCCTAAGATGGCTGCCGTTAGATCCATTGGGCTTGGACTGGGTACTCTCATACCCTGACATATTTTATTATATATATATATTTATTTAATCATCCCTTGGATAGCACTGGAATATTCAAACCGAAGTCTAAATGTAATAGATTTAATAGCAAGCCAGACCTACATCAAGATGTTGGGTCTGGGAACACTCCATTGGCACGGCTCAATCCAAGGGGTGGGATAAACGGTTGTCTTTCAAATTCCCTCTGCAGGCAATAGGATAGCGCTACAATCAATCATGTAGCAGGGACCACACAGACTTGACACGGAACCACCGCAACTCAGTCGTCGTTATGTTAAGCCCGACCACCTACTCTATACTCGATGTGATTGCCCGGACCAGAGTTTGGTTTGCTAGACGACCCTGGCTACAAATTACATTTGCTGCCGCTAGGGTGCGTCTAGATTTCTATGCTATAAATGTAACCCATGGTCCACAAATATGCAGAGGCATTTTTTTTTCTTTGTGGAACTCCCATTTGTTTTAATTAAAATGTTTTCCTAATAATCTACAACTGTAATAAAGTGTGTGTGTGTGTGTGTGTGTGTGTGTGTGTGTGTGTGTGTGTGTGTGTGTGTGTGTGTCAGGGCATCAGTATGGTGGTCGGGGGGTTGAAACACAGCGAGCAGCGATTCAACAGCCGGTCTACAGGAGTGGGCTCTGCCCTGCTCTTCATCTCTGTAGGAGGTAAGGACCAGCCACGTTGGTGGGGGCCCTTTAACCATCACCCTCAATCACGCTCGACACCCCACCCCCACTGGGACTTAGTCCGACTTCTGTTCTCACTAGAGGGGGGCTTTGTTGGGGCCTGCAGGTGTGTTTGCGCCCACCCTGTTCTCCAAGGCCTATGGGAACCTGGTCTGTGACGCCTGCACAACCTCTGCTGGAGGCAACGCCACCTTTACCTGCCACGACTGCCACTACGATCTGGTAACAGACACCACCATCTTCAGACATCTATTCTTGACTTGACATGACATACTCTGCACCTGAATAATGTTTGGACTTCATTTGAATTTCCAACAGAACAACTCAACACTGTTCCATAACCATGTTGAGTAAGTTCTGATGTTGTTTTGTTTGAATATATTTTATTGAGATATTGATCTAGTGCGTCACCTCCATCATACCGGCGCTAACACGGCAAAGTTACTGAGTTGTGTTCCTCCCTTTCAGACCGCTAGTGTACTCGGTCTGCGTGCTTCTGCCCGTGGCCTACATCATCGGCCTGTTCTTCACCTTGAAGACACACTCCCACATCTACGACATCCAGGTTGGAGAGGGACACGGTAGGAAACTGATGAAGCTTTCAAGTTCAATACCATCCAAAGGAATACTCCTTAAAGCTGCGGTAGATTGGATTTGAGAGTTTCAAAGAGACAGCAGAAGCGGTAACCAGGTCAAGATATTTGAGTTGTGTGAACGGGTTGGCAGAGATAAAAGAAAGAATTTTCAGTTTTTTTCTAGATTAATGTAATTTTCTTAGTAACTGTTTCAAAATTGCATAGATTCCCATGTGGACATCATATAAGACATAACCACCAAAAACATACTTACTTACTGTACTCAATCATAAAATGACGATGATATGGCGTCCGAGATTAAGGAAAACATTTGTTTTCGTTTTGGTTATTATTCACTATTCTCAAAGCACCCAAGATCGCCAGATATGAAACAAATTGGCACACAAGCACAGCCTACTGCTGCCTCGTCAGCGTAGAAACCAGCAAACAATCCGGATCAGCTGAGATGCACTAGATTCTAGCCCACCTGTTTCTAAAAAGCTCCATGACCAGAGGTTGGCTCTTCTTATGCTCGCGTTTGGTAAGTTTCCCCAACCTGGCAACCCGCTTGAGCTTCAGGTCTGGGGAGGGCAGAGGCAGCTCTCCAATGTTGTGAATCCAGACTGCAGTTGCCAATTGGAAATGCTTGGAGTCAATGTTATATATATATATATATATACCTTTTTTGAATCTAGAATTAAGTATCGTAAAGTGCCTTAAAGATCCCATGCCATTAAAATCACATTCGTCCTATTGTTTGTTAAATAACATAGGTCAGAATAAGTTTGTGACCTGTGGTAAGTTTGAAATCTATGCAGTTTGTCTGCTGTATGCAATAGCCAATGAAAGGAAAAAGGCAGAAAAAATGAGCCAATCTGGATGAGCTGAAACTGCTATGTAGCGTTGTCAAATTATTATTCATAGACCTGCCCACTTGGTTGGTTCGAACCACCCACAGGAATTCTGAAGGAGTCGAGATTGAGCTAGTGCAGAATTTTGAATGAAATGGCAGACCGACATCGAACCTGTGTGTTATGCGAAAGCAAAACGTCCACATTGCATCTCCTGCCAAAGACAGAGGAATTAAGGGAGAAATGGTGGCAATTTAATTTTGGAGAAATACCAAAAAACTATGAGCCAGATTAGTGCTGTGTTCCTCCTCCTCCTCCTTGACCCGCCTCCCTCCTCCTCATTTGCATTAAAGCTACAGACACCGAAACTGCGTTTTTGAGGAAAGCTCAATGTGCGACTGGCTCGTAGTGGCTGTAACGCTGCACCACGGAATTTCGGGAACGTCTTCAAATATTGGGGCCCACTAATATCTATATTAAAGCATCCATAAAGTAGCATGGCATGGGACCTTTAAATATCCTGGAGAACATTAGATCCACCAGCCTCCCAACTGTGTGTGTGTGTGTGTGTGTGCGTGTGCGTGTGCGTGTGCGTGTCTCCAGCCGAGGCCCCGGGGGAGGCGGTTGTCCACTGGTCTCGCTGGAGGTCCCTGCTGATCCTCATCATGGCCACCCTGCTCATGTCTGCGTGCGCCGACCTGGCCACCCAGCACATCCAGCCCATCCTGCACCAGCCCAACATCTCCCAGGTGGACACCACCAACACGGCTGCTCTGAGGTGTATGTAGGATGTGTGTGGGGGCTTTGAATCACCGTCTTTTGTGGTCAGTATTTCATAGGCGTGACAGTCATCGCCATGGTCCCAGAGATCCCAGAGATCGTCAACGGGATCCAGTTCGCCCTTCAGAACAACATCAACCTCAGGTGGGTTCAGCCTATGGACGCTCTCTCTTCATTGTTGCTGAAGCTGGGGCCACGCCCCACGGCACCACGCCACCCGGGGCCAAACGGGGCCAAGCCCAACGGGGCCACACGGCCGATCTCCACTGTCGTCTGGAGAACGGTCGTCTTTGGGGAACCTACGAATATAAGACGGAACAGGCCAATGCAGGTCGGGTTCCCCTCACCTGGGAGTGTATTGTCCCACAAGAAATGTCTTGCAATCGTGGTTATTTGTGATTTGCACAGAAAGTCTAAGGGAGGGAAACAAATAGTATGTAAACGTTGTTGTCCTTGATCTCGACTGTGGCACCCTGCTGTTGTTTTGGTGTCATGCATGGTGCTGTTATTTTGAAAACCTTCCAAATTGACAACATAAACTCGGCTTAGATATCTTCAGAACCAGTTTTTAACACTTGACCCCTCTATTGGCTAATTGAATTAAACGACACCAAGCCAAACAATCGCAATTACACCATATGGCCAACAGATGGGGATAAAGATCCTCTGTTCTGATTGAAGCCAATTTTTACCTATTTCCTCTGAAACCTTCCCTAAGCTACTGGACATTGATTGGACAAACCATGTTTGGTTGCGTTTATGGTGGTTTTATGCAATCAAACTTTGATGACAAAAAAAAACTAATGTAAGACATCAATTTGGTTGTAAAAAGAAAAAGTGAGGTTGATCTTTCTTTTATTTTTCAACAACAAAACTTTCTTGACCAATTTTAGTCAAAGTGTGACTTTTTAAATCAGCTGAGTCTCAGCTATCGTGGATAATTTAACTAATTACCTGAAAAAGATTGCTTTTGTACCTGTGCACAGTTGTGAAAAACAAAGCTATTTTTATTAGAAGCTTCTTATTTAGTGTTTCGTAAGGTCTGTTAGTTTGGATTAGTGTGTTTCTAGATAACTAACATTACTCACTAGTGAAAATATCTATGAAAAAAGATATCCTTGCAAATCATACATAGACAAACGTTTACATCTCACTCATGCTTCTTACACTTCTCAGTTTCTAAGTTTGAAAGCGTTTTCTTTCTGGTTCCATGCCAGGGCGCAATTACAGTCAGGTCTGAACAGGCCCTTGGTTAAAAGGTGTTCAACCAGTTTACAATAGTGACCCACCAGGAACTCCCCGACATCAACACCTAAAGGGAAATGTACACTAGCATAGCGCTGCTGTGGTGGTGTATTAAATCGCACCTCTCTGTCGACATTGTGCCCAGACTGCTGTCTACACACCTATGAATGTTATCAGAATACGAGCTTGACGACCTCGAGATGTGGTTGAGCTCATCGGATCACAGTTTGCGCAAGAATCCCTTTTTCCATTTGTGAAAAAGAGGGACTGCATGTTGAATTCATGGCTGAATTTGCGTCAGCCATTGCAAACGTATTGGATAGAATCTGGACCATGGCGACTGGTATGCTCTAGATATTTCACCGACACGCATAATGATCGTGGTGTTGGACTCTGGGGCGCGTCTGCCCCATTGGAACGTTCTGGTCCTTCCAAAATCTCCCTCTAAAAAGTGTAATGTGGCCCCAGCTTTAGACAGCCAGCCTTCCTACACACCCTCACAAGTTCAGACACAACCTGTTTACAATCTGAGGACACTAAACCGTTTGTTTTTCCTTCCAGCTTGGAGGTTGGAAGCTGCATTGCTGTACAGGTCTGCATGCTTCAGATTCCCCTGCTGGTCTTATTCAACGCCATCTATGTAAGACTAATTTCTCAACATGATTAGGTTAAACATTCCTACTCGCTGGAATACCAAAGTGACCGATGCTGTTTATATGTGTTCAGGATGTGGGCTTCGTGCTGATCTTCAGCGACCTGCACCTGTGGGCCAGCATCTTCAGTGTCATCGTGGTCAACTACATATTGATGGATGGGAAGTCAGACTATTTTCAAGGTAAGTTGAGGAACCCTGTAATATTAAGTTGCAAGGCCCTATGAACCTGTTGTGTGATAGGGTAGAAATTCAAGGCATTAAGGAATAACCCCATTCAGTTGTTTTTAATGACTCATCCAGCTGAAATTGGAGTATTCCGCTGCGACACTTTGTTTTTAAGTATTAAGTCAATGTCTGGTGTTAAGTTGTATTCAAGGGTTTTAATTTTGAATTCCATTTGTAGCACATTGATTGGAACCGTCGAATGCACGCCATTGGAGCGTAGTTCACAGGATCCACTTCATTGGTGTTCATTCATGGTTCATTCTGTGATCAAACCCAACTGCAGTTTCGGTTTCCACCGAGTATAAAACAATTTTTCATTAAAATGACTTCTACGGTCTTGGTCTGTCTAATTAAAAAATGGACGAACTGCGTCCGACCCACTTGTATTCTGGCAACGGTGACACATCTCAGAGGGGTTGGGTGGGACATGAGGTAGGCAGGCCTGTTACAATACAGTGAACATGAGCAGTACACAAGACATCAGGCTAGATTTTAGGTGAGTACAACAATTAGCCGTAAAGTGAACTGACGCACAGGGTTTAGGCTGTAGAAACACGCCCCTTGGAGTGGTTGTCTCCAGGCTCCGAGCCATCTCCACCGGGCGTCCGCAGGAACCGTGGAAGTCTCCTGAAACTTACATCCTAGCATAACAAATATCGGCTTGGCATTACAAGAACAAAATCCTGTTGCTGCCCATTGAATGAGAATGTTAGAGGGTCAGTCCAACCTCACAAACCACCTGAAGGCCTTATAGGAACTCCATGTTAATAAGCAAGTCAGTCACCTTTTGACATTATCTCTGCAAATTAACTAAGAAGGCTTTTCTATTCATATCAAACCTAGCAGCTCATGCAATTCATGCAGATGTCTTCAGTCATGAGATGACTTGAGAACAATAGTGAAGCGTCAAATGGTTTCCAAAGGTTGGTCCTCTATATACTGCAGTCAGAAATGACTGTATTGACATCTAAGCTAAGGTAGGCCATGTGGAGAAACCAGCCAGAGTTAGATTTGAAAGTATCCAAACCCCCTCCAAACAAGGGGCTCCCTCCCTAGCTTTAGCAACAGGTCTGCTCAGCCTGGTGGAAGGCTGCTGTCATGTGCAATGAGTGGGGACAGATTATGTGCACGTAGCTAGCTAGACAGACAAGTTAACCATCCAATTATTTTATAAAGACCAAATGACATGACTTATTGGGCTTATTACAGATAGCATTGATATTTATCGATACTGGTGGCATGTAAACAGAAGTTCAACAAATGACAAAAATCGACGCAATCACCTTCCCCAGCCTTAATGTGTAGTGAATGACCTGACTGTATCGAGCCAGAACCCTCGAGCTATGTCCCGTGTCAGCGTGTGCTTTGTGCCCAGGTACTGCTCTCGTGGTGGTCTACCTCATCCTGCTGGCTCTCTACTTCTTCGCTCCGTCTCCGCTGGGCTGCTGACGTTCACATCCTTTTAACCCCCTGAAGAGATTTTACCCAAACGATTGAGATCCTCAAAGCGAATATTGTTGACTAATAATATAATGGTATCTATTATTATTATTATTATTATTATTATTGGTAATGTGCTGTTACCTCCAGTTTGTACAGAATCGTAACAAGGTATATTTTAAAGTCTCAGGTACTATTAGGCTTCCCAGTTGCACTTTATAGGGCTTAATACATATTTGGCAGATTTATGAAAAAAATCATGCTCATGCACAATAAATGTGGCCCAACTGTGACGTGGTATTTCTGTATTTCTTTTCTATGTAATAATTATCAGAGGTAATTTTGTAGATGAGCCTTAAAAAATATATTGTTGTAACTAGATCCTACTAGATTATTAAAAGACTTGAATTCATTGAGAACGTTTTCTGCCCTTCTTGTCCTTCTTGTTGTAACTCATCATGAAGCTGATTGGTCCTGTAACTCATCATGAAGCTCATTGGTCCTGTAACTCATCAATAAGCTGATTGGTCCTGTAAATCATCAAGAAGCTAATTGGTCCTGTAACTCATCATGAAACTGATTGGTCCTGTAACTCATTATGAAGCTCATTGGTCTTGTAACTCATCATGAAGCCGAGCGGTCCTGTAACTCATCATGAAGCTAATTGGTCCTGTAACTCATCATGAAGCTCATTGGTCCTGTAACTCATCATGAAGCTGATTGGTCCTGTAACTCATCATGAAGCTGATTAGTCCTGTAACTCATCCTGAAGCTCATTGATCCTGTAACTCATCATGAAGCTGATTGGTCCAATACCTGAACCAGTTACAGGACCAAGCTCATTGGTCCTGTAGCTCATCCTGAAGCTCATTGGTCCTGTAACTCATCATGAAGCTGACTGGTCCTGTAACTCATCCTGAAGGTCATTGTTCCTGGGGGAGAGCCACTGGGAATACCAGCAAGGCTTTTCTTCTTTCAACTCCGTGTCATATGTCACCTTCGTTACAAAATCGACATCCATGAACAACGTTGCTTAGCTATTTATCTATTAACATTAAACATGTATCACATATGGATGAAACATTTGCATATGAAGTTGAAATCACAAAACGACATCAGCAAAGAGCAGCAAAGAGATCACTGCATGCTGCATTGTTTTTGGAAACAATCAAAAATGTGTAAATTGCTCATCAAACTTCATCCATGGTGAATTCATGACCTCATCACTTCAATCCATGGTGGATTCATGACCTTATTAGGCTTCTTGACTCTAACTATCTTCCCCTTGCTGAGATGCACGCTGTGCACATCTGTATTCTGTTATTATCAGGTAGAAGATGGTCAAGGCCTGGACCAGGATTCAGAAGGGTCAAATGAAGGTCAATGAACACAAAGGCTTGGTGGATGATATGGTTTTATTAAGAAAAGGTACAACACAAGGTCAAGCCTTGTGATTGGCTCAATACACCCTCAGACTATAAACCGATGACTCTGGACTCCACTGTGATTGGAAGTTGTTTCTCCAATGGGAGTCCTTGTCACAAGACAAAGCAGAGAAATGGCAACATGAAGCGATCATTAGATGAACAGCATAGAAAAAACTTAGGCCATTGCCTCATCAATCTATTCTACCTCGGGCATTGAACCTCTGAGCTTGTAATGAGGGCCTTACTCCACAAGGGTCCTGAAACAGGAGGGCCGGTGTGGACTGGCTCACCCACTCAGCACTTGTACAGCCTGTTCAGCCTGGTGATGTCGTTCTGGCTCATCTGGGTGGCCTTGCCGATTACGGCGTTCTGGTTGGGGATGGGCACCATGGTGGGCTGGTTGTTCTTGGAGAAGGCGTACCTGGAAGCATGCAGAACTCTTAGCAGCACATACTCTGACACACTCCTCCTCCACATGGACTCTGGTCCAAAACAAACGGGAGTGTCGTTTTTACTTGTTTCACACAATGATTAAATATCCTGTAAGCGGCCACTCTGTGGTGTTTTGAGGCATAAGATCAAACAGCAATGCAGTTAGTTCACTTTTCTTTCTTTGGGGATGTGGTTGAGAGGGCATCAGGCTGATGGGGTCAGACTCACTTGTGGTATTGCATGACAGAGTTGTAGTCGTAGGAGGTGGCCTGGTTCAGAGTGGAGATCTTGTTGAAGTTGTGCTGCATGCCTGTGGAGGACGGACCAGAGGGGTTATAAGTGTGTGTGTGTGTGTGTGTGTGTGTGTGTGCGTGCGAGAGATTCCCTGGATGAGGACTGAGCCACTGACCCGACTGGACGTTCTGCAGCAGCACCCTGATGTGCTGGTCGCGGTCGGAGCGGGTCTGCTCGTGGTTGAAGCCCAGGGCGTGCAGCAGCTCGTGCTGCACAGTGTTGTGGTACAGGCAGCCCTGACGACTCAAGGACACCGTCTGGGAGTTACCGGTGTGACCCACGAAGGAATAGCACCTACGATCAGAGAGGCGGTCGGAGTCAGGACGCGTTTATTTGAGTGGGAAAGTGTTGGGAAAGTATTGATTTCACGTCTACATATGAATACACCATGAAGTGAATGTATTGATCAAAAGCCATTTGTCCAAACAAAAACAACATCCTAAAACAGGGTGAACTACTTTAGAGGTGATTTGTAAAGTCTGGAGCTCAATCAGGATACAGTAACGGCCTAATGATGTAGAATGTGGTCAAATGTTAAGAGACCGAAGACAACCGTGAGTAGGTTCATAGTGCTTGTTGCTTCTTTGTGGGACGCGAGCGCACGCTCCTCACCCGCTGAGGGACTGGATGCTGAGGTAATCCCTCTGGTTGCTGCGCTTGACGAAGCGGATGCAGGAGAAGCCAGAGAAGGACTGCAGGCCGCGGTCGATGATGGACCGCTCGCGGGAGGCTGCAGGGAAGGGGGAGGAGTCAGGGTCAGGCAGGAAGGGGGAGGAGTCAGGGGAAGGGGGAGGAGTCAGGGACAGGAAGGAAGGGGGAGGAGTCAGGGACACGGAAGGGGGAGGAGTCAGGGACAGGCAGAAAGGGAGAGGTCAGGGACAGGCAGGGATGTGGGAGGAGTCAGGGGAAGGGGGAGGAGTCAGGGACACACAGGGAAGGGGGAGGAGTCAGGGACAGGCAGGGATGTGGGAGGAGTCAGGGACAGGTCGTTGGAGGAAAGGAACACCCTTCACGTTTGACAGTCAAGTTAGGCTATAATGAATCTCAATCTATGTACAGCTGTGCTTGAACTATTTGTACTAAAGGGGGAAGACATTTTATTATGATTACCGTCATTTTAACTAAACATAATAATAATCCTAATAAAATAAGCGAAAGTTTGTTTTTTAAATTGTTCGAATACTCTGGGTTTTACATGGAGTTCTGGGTCTAATGTTTTGTAATAAAGTGAGTGACTGTATTCAGGGGGGTGTGACAACAGGCTGCACGTACAGTACTGGCTGGAGACGGTGTAGGGCACGTAGACCTTGCCGTCACTAGACTTTCCCCACATGCAGCCGCGGGAAGTGCAGGGGTCAGCGTTCCTCTCCATCTCGTTGTCGTAGGCGATGTCGTCCACCACGTAGGGCTCGTCCTCAGTGCGGACTAATGACAACAAGAAGAAGACATTTTATTTAAATAGTGTTTCCAAGACCACCAAAGGGGTGTGTGTGTGTGTGTGTGTGTGTGTGTGTGTGTGTGTGTTTGTGTGTGTGTGTCTGTCTGTCTATCTGTTTGGCTGTCTGTAATTTCGTGTCAGACTACGCAGCATGACCATGCAACATGACCAATCCTCAATCGGATGTAAAGTAAGTTCTTGGGAAAAATGAATATTTTATATGTATTTAGTATTATAGTTATTCTTTTTTTTATATTTCTAATCATTACATTAATATTAATTATAGATATGGTATAACATTCATTATTATAATTGTTATTTTTTAGCTGAATTTAAAGGCAGATGGGTTTTTACAAACGGGTGGAATCCTACTGGCCTAGTTGAGGTAGATAGACAGCCCAGTCTGTATACTATGGCACCAGAAACAGCTGCCTAGCTATACTACTCATTCCTTTATGGTCTGTGGCTGGATTCGTGGGTTTCTATAGTGTGAACATGTTGAGGAAACAAGGAAACACTGATCTGAATATGCTTTACTCGGCTGTACTTACCGACATCCTTGTTAGCTTCCCAGAGGAGCTCAGACACAGGGCGTTCCTGTAGTGAACCAAACACAGACCGGATGTCAGGGATCCGTCCAGAATAATATGGTGAGATGATAGGAAGACATTTTGGATTTGACCGATGACATTAACATGTGGTCATTATTACAGGCTTGGATCCAACAGACAATTCTAATCAACACTCAAACATGGATGAGGTATGGCTGCATAAATGTCTCAGTAGAAACAGTTAATGACGCTAACAGTTAAAAAAATTTTAATTTATATTAGAAACATGTAGAGTTGTTACCTCAGCCCAGGTGGAGACCACAAGGAGAGCCAGCAGGCTCAGAGCGTACTTCAGGGCAGACATCTTGCTAACCTGCAGGGGAAACAGTGTTAATACTACTAGCCTGTCCAGAACCCCTATTTATGCTCCCCATTGGCTCCGGAACTGTCCATGTAAGGCTCTGAGGAACGCCTCTTGGCCAGATAAGCTGTACATATGAGTTGCCTTGAGAACATCAGGCTAATTCCCACATGATCAAAAATAGGTAAATAGAATGTGATGTATGCAGGACATATAGCTGTGTACCATGACCCTGTTTGAGCAGCTGACCTATTCTGGCAGGCTGCCAGGACGACACAACTTTTCCACAATGGTTTAGAGTGTGTCAATGTGCCACAATCGAGGCGAAGGGGAGTAAAACACCATCTATTGAAGAAGACGATGTGGACTGGCGCTACAAGTATTCTAATCACAACATACTCTGTCTCAGCCTCTCCTCACCAATCCGTAACTTCGGTCTTGTCCAATACCTGAAGTACTTGCTCATTTAACTAGACTTCCAAACTCAGCCTAACTAAAACAAAATCTGTTCCGCTCTAACAATAAGCTGTATACTCGTGACATCTGGGAAAACTATGATAAACTTACTGGACTCTCTACAAACCAACTCTCTACAACAAAGGGAAATGCAAAGCAGGTCAAGGTTCCTGCCTCTGATGGAGCTCATCCAGGGCTCCAAACCCGCTGAGGCAGTGGAAGGGGAAATAGATGATGACGTTGATGATGATGATGATGATGATGATGAGGACAATAATTAGACGTAAAGTGAACTGACGAACAGGGATTAGGCTGTAGAAACACTGCCCCTTGGAGCTGTTGTCTCCAGGTTCCAAGCCATCCCCCCCAGTCGTCCTGCTGGAATCCAGGAAGTCTCCTGGAACTTACATCCTAGCATAACAAAAATTGGCTTGGCATTACAAGAACGAAATCCCGTTCCTGCCCGTTGATTGAGAATGTTAGAGGGTCAGTCCAACCTCACAAACCACCTGAAGGCCTGAAAGGAACTACCTAACCTTTTGACATTATCTCTGCAAATTAACTAAGAAGGCTTTTCTATTCGTATCAAACCTAGCATCTCATGGCATTTATGAAGATGTCTTCATTTATGAGATAAGTTGAGAACAATAGTGTAGGGTCAAATGGTTTCCAAAGGTTGGTCCTCTATATACTGCAGTCAAAAATGACTGTATTAACATCTAAGCTAAGGTAGGCCATGTGGAGAAACCAGCCAGATTTAGATTTGAAAGTATCCAAACCCCCTCCAAACAAGGGGCTCCCTCCCTAGCTTTAGCAACAGGTCTGCTAAGCCTGGTGGAAGGCTGCTGTCATGTGCAATGAGTGGGGACAGATTATTCGCAATTAGCTAGCTAGACAGACAAGTTAGCCATCCAATTATTTTATAACGACCAAATGACATGACTTAATGGGCTTATTAAGTCATGTCCACCCCTAAAAATAAGTCATGCGCATGCACAATGAATGTGGCCCAACTGTGCCGTGGTATTTCTGTATTTATTTTCTATGTTATAATTATCAGAAGTAATTTTGTAGATGAGCCTTAACAAATATATTATTGTAACTAGATCCTACTAGATTATTAAAAGACTTGAATTCATTGAGAACATCTTCTGGCCGTCTGGGATCCACCCCTCAACCAAAGACCTCTAACTCATCATGAAGCTGATTGGTCCTGTAACTAATCATGAAGCTGATTGGTCCTGTAACTCATCATGAAGCTGATTGGTCCTGTAACTCATCATGAAGCTGATTGGCCCTCTAACTCATCAAGAAGCTGATTGGTCCTGTAACTCATCATGAAGCTCATTGGTCCTGTAACTCATCATGAAGCTGATTGGTCCTCTAACTCATCATGAAGCTGATTGGTCCTGTAACTCATCATGAAGCTCATTGGTCCTGTAACTCATCATGAAGCTGATCGGTCCTGTAACTCATCATGAAGCTGATTGGTCCTGTAACTCATCCTTAAGCTCATTGGTCCTGGGGGAGAGCCACTGGGAATACCAGCTTGAGAACATCTTCTGGCCGTCCGGGATCCACCCCTCAACCAAAGACCTCTAACTCATCATGAAGCTGATTGGTCCTGTAACTAATCATGAAGCTGATTGGTCCTGTAACTCATCATGAAGCTGATTGGTCCTGTAACTCATCATGAAGCTGATTGGCCCTCTAACTCATCACGAAGCTGATTGGTCCTGTAACTCATCATGAAGCTCATTGGTCCTGTAACTCATCATGAAGCTGATTGGTCCTCTAACTCATCATGAAGCTGATTGGTCCTGTAACTCATCATGAAGCTCATTGGTCCTGTAACTCATCATGAAGCTGATCGGTCCTGTAACTCATCATGAAGCTGATTGGTCCTGTAACTCATCCTTAAGCTCATTGGTCCTGGGGGAGAGCCACTGGGAATACCAGCTAGGCTTTTCTTCTTTCAACTCTGTGTCATATGTCACCTTAGTTACAAAATCAACATCCATGAACAATGTTGCTTAGCTATTTATCTATTCACATTGAACATATCACATATGGATGAAACATTTGCATATCAAGTTGTGGCAAGTGGTGATTAACAGGGTCCGAGCAAAATTAAAAGTCAAGAACACTAATGGAAGGTATATATATATAAAATATAATTGTCATAAGGAAAGATGTTCCGCTTATAAACCTGAACTTCAGCCTCATTCACAAGGTCAAAATGTCTATTGATAAGCATACAACATCCAGAAAACTCAAAGCACACATTTCTCAAGTGAATTAAGGGCTTTCTTCAAAGCATATACCTGAAAAATCTTTGAAATTCTGGGGAAATTAAACATTTGTAGTCAGGAACACTAACGGAAGAAATATAAATATGACAGAGTCAATTATGAAGGAAAAATGGTTAACGAAGAAGTTCCCCTTAATGCCATACTATGTCTTGGCAGACCGATTCTTGGAAACTAATGAGCCTAAATGATGAATGTTGATTGCCTGATGAATTTCAGGTGCTGTTCAATGTTGTGTTTCTTAAATGAGTGGCAATGACAGAATGTGATGTTCAGCTTGTTCATAATGCTCTAATCAGAATTCGAACCCCAACCTAAGGTACACCAGTACACGGCATTATCCCGTTGAGCCACTGACATTCCTGAACTGCATGAAGCCCCATTCACATGGTGAAAATGTCAATTGATACACAATATCAAGAAAACTCCAAGCACACATTTCACAAGAGGATTAAGGGCTTTCTTAAAAGAGTACAGATCTGAAAATTCGCATTGTTAATGGTTTCCACCTAATGATAGCCGTATGGTATTGATACAATAACAAAATGGTCATATAGGCAAAATGGGTTGAGACTGTGGACATTTGGCTTTTCTATGAAATTGTGGGAAAAATAAACATTTTTAGAGCAGAAGACCAGGATGAAAAAGATGCATCTGATTTTAGAGATTAATATGATGAAAGAATTTTGAATCCTGGTCAATCTTTGGGTGCGGTACCACAATTTGGGTGTATTAGTAGTGGGGGGTATTGGTATCTTCCTAATAATAATTGTATGTTTTTTTTATACAATAACAAAATGGTCATATAAGAAAAATGGGCTAACTGCTCCAAATTTATTGGCCAATATTTCTCAAATGGAACTAAGTAAAACAAATTCTGTTCAATGATTTTTGTGAGGCTTGGTCTAAAGATTTTATGTGGCGAATTTGGTAAGTTTCTGATTATTTTTGTAGCCTGTGAATCTTTTCATCATGTTTAGCTTTAATAGGAAATTGTGGGAAAAGTATACATTTATAGGGCATAAGACCCGTTTTTTTTAAATGCGTCTGATTCTAGAGATGAATATTCTGAAAGAATTATGAGTCCAGGTCAATCTGGTGAAGAGGAATAAGCCTAATTCATGATTTTTTTACAATAGCGCCACCTTTGGGTGCAGTACCACAAGTTTGGGTTTATGGGTAGAGGGGGTTATTGGTAACCATATCTGAAAATTTCAGAAGTTTTCGACTTACGGACCTGCAGTATGACTTTTGCAGAATTCGAGGAAAAAAAAAACCGTTACTGAAACGTTACAAAGCAACCTCAGCAAAGAGCAGCATAGAGATCACTGCATGCTACATTGTTTTTGGAAACAATCAAAAATATGTAAATTGCTTATCAAACTTCATCCATGGTGAATTCATGACCTCATCACTTCAATCCATGGTGGATTCATGACCTCATCACTTCAATCCATGGTGGATTCATGACCTTATTAGGCTTCTTGACTCAAACATTGGCGGCTTTGCCCTCTAACTATCTTCCCCTTGCTGAGATGCACCCTGTGCACATCTGTATTCTGTTATTATCAGGTAGAAGATGGTCAAGGCCTGGAGCAGGATTCAGAAGGGTCAAATGAAGGTCAATGAACACAAAGGCTTGGTGGATGTCTATGGTTTATTAAGAAAAGGTACAACACAAGGTCAAGCCTTGTGATTGGCTCTATACACCCTCAGACTATAAACAGATGACTCTGGACTCCACTGTGATTGGAAGTTGTTTCTCCAATGGGAGTCCTTGTCACCTGTTACAAAGACAAAGCAGAGAAATGGCAACATGAAGCGATCATTAGATAAACAGCATTGAAAAAATGACCACTGACTCAGTATCACATCCTATCATTAATGCAACATTGTGTACACATGCATCTACATGGGGAATGGAAGACTTGGACCATTGCCTCATCAATCTATTCTACCTCGGGCATTGAACCTCTGAGCTTGTTATGAGGGCCTTACTCCACAAGGGTCCTGAAACAGGAGGGCCGGTGTGGACTGACTCACCCACTCAGCACTTGTACAGCCTGTTCAGCCTGGTGATGTCGTTCTGGCTCATCTGGGTGGCCTTGCCGATTACGGCGTTCTGGTTGGGGATGGGCACCATGGTGGGCTGGTTGTTCTTGGAGAAGGCGTACCTGGAAGCATGCAGAACACTTAGCAGCACATACTCTGACACACTCCTCCTCCACATGGACTCTGGTCCAAAACAAACGGGAGTGTCGTTTTTACTTGTTTCACACAATGATTAAATATCCTGTAAGCGGCCACTCTGTGGTGTTTTGAGGCATAAGATCAAACAGCAATGCAGTTAGTTCACTTTTCTTTCTTTGGGGATGTGGTTGAGAGGGCATCAGGCTGATGGGGTCAGACTCACTTGTGGTATTGCATGACAGAGTTGTAGTCGTAGGAGGTGGCCTGGTTCAGAGTGGCGATCTTGTTGAAGTTGTGCTGCATGCCTGTGGAGGACGGACCAGAGGGGTTATAGGTGTGTGTGTGTGTGTGTGTGTGTGTGTGTGTGTGCGTGCGAGAGATTCCCTGGATGAGGACTGAGCCACTGACCCGACTGGACGTTCTGCAGCAGCACCCTGATGTGCTGGTCGCGGTCGGAGCGGGTCTGCTCGTGGTTGAAGCCCAGGGCGTGCAGCAGCTCGTGCTGCACAGTGTTGTGGTACAGGCAGCCCTGACGACTCAAGGACACCGTCTGGGAGTTACCGGTGTGACCCACGAAGGAATAGCACCTACGATCAGAGAGGCGGTCGGAGTCAGGACGCGTTTATTTGAGTGGGAAAGTGTTGGGAAAGTATTGATTTCACGTCTACATATGAATACACCATGAAGTGAATGTATTGATCAAAAGCCATTTGTCCAAACAAAAACAACATCCTAAAACAGGGTGAACTACTTTAGAGGTGATTTGTAAAGTCTGGAGCTCAATCAGGATACAGTAACGGCCTAATGATGTAGAATGTGGTCAAATGTTAAGAGACCGAAGACAACCGTGAGTAGGTTCATAGTGCTTGTTGCTTCTTTGTGGGACGTGAGCGCACGCTCCTCACCCGCTGAGGGACTGGATGCTGAGGTAATCCCTCTGGTTGCTGCGCTTGACGAAGCGGATGCAGGAGAAGCCAGAGAAGGACTGCAGGCCGCGGTCGATGATGGACCGCTCGCGGGAGGCTGCAGGGAAGGGGGAGGAGTCAGGGTCAGGCAGGAAGGTGGAGGAGTCAGGGGAAGGGGGAGGAGTCAGGGACAGGCAGGAAGGGGGAGGAGTCAGGGACACGGAAGGGGGAGGAGTCAGGGACAGGCAGAAAGGGAGAGGTCAGGGACAGGCAGGGATGTGGGAGGAGTCAGGGGAAGGGGAGGAGTCAGGGACAGGCAGGGAAGGGGGAGGAGTCAGGGACAGGCAGGGATGTGGGAGGAGTCAGGGACAGGTCGTTGGAGGAAAGGAACACCCTTCACGTTTGACAGTGAAGTGAGGCTATAATGAATCTCAATCTATGTTCAGCTGTGCTTGAACTTTTTGTACTAAAGGGGGAAGACATTTTATTATGATTACCATCATTTTAACTAAACATAATAATAATCCTAATAAAATAAGCGAAAGTTTGTTATTTAAATTGTTCGAATACTCTGGGTTTTACATGGAGTTCTGGGTCTAATGTTTTGTAATAAAGTGAGTGACTGTATTCAGGGGGGTGTGACAACAGGCTGCACGTACAGTACTGGCTGGAGACGGTGTAGGGCACGTAGACCTTGCCGTCGCTAGACTTTCCCCACATGCAGCCGCGGGAAGTGCAGGGGTCAGCGTTCCTCTCCATCTCGTTGTCGTAGGCGATGTCGTCCACCACGTAGGGCTCGTCCTCAGTGCGGACTAATGACAACAAGAAGAAGACATTTTATTTAAATAGTGTTTCCAAGACCACCAAAGGGGTGTGTGTGTGTGTGTGTGTGTGTGTGTCTGTATGTTTGTGTGTGTGTGTCTGTCTGTCTGTCTATCTGTTTGGCTGTCTGTAATTTCGTGTCAGACTACGCAGCATGACCATGCAACATGACCAATCCTCAATCGGATGCAAAGTAAGTTCTTGGGAAAAATGAATATTTTATATGTATTTAGTATTATAGTTATTCTTTTTTTTATATTTCTAATCATTACATTAATATTAATTATAGATATGGTATAACATTCATTATTATAATTGTTATTTTTTAGCTGAATTTAAAGGCAGATGGGTTTTTACAAACGGGTGGAATCCTACTGGCCTAGTTGAGGTAGATAGACAGCCCAGTCTGTATACTATGGCACCAGAAACAGCTGCCTAGCTATACTACTCATTCCTTTATGGTCTGTGGCTGGATTCGTGGGTTTCTATAGTGTGAACATGTTGAGGAAACAAGGAAACACTGATCTGAATATGCTTTACTCGGCTGTACTTACCGACATCCTTGTTAGCTTCCCAGAGGAGCTCAGACACAGGGCGTTCCTGTAGTGAACCAAACACAGACCGGATGTCAGGGATCCGTCCAGAATAATATGGTGAGATGATAGGAAGACATTTTGGATTTGACCGATGACATTAAGATGTGGTCATTGTCACAGGCTTGGATCCAACAGACAATTCTAATCAACACTCAAACATGGATGAGGTATGGCTGCATAAATGTCTCAGTAGAAACAGTTAACAGTTCAAAAATTATTTATTTATATTAGAAACATGTAGAGTTGTTACCTCAGCCCAGGTGGAGACCACAAGGAGAGCCAGCAGGCTCAGAGCGTACTTCAGGGCAGACATCTTGCTAACCTGCAGGGGAGACAGTGTTAATACTACTAGCCTGTCCAGAACCCCTATTTATGCTCCCCATTGGCTCCGGAACTGTCCATGTAAGGCTCTGAGGAACGCCTCTTGGCCAGATAAGCTGTTTCCTTGAGAACATCAGGCTAATTCCCACATGATCAAAAATAGGTAAATAGAACGTGACGTATGCAGGACATATAGCTGTGCCCCATGACCCTCTTTAAGGAGCTGATTCACTCTTGCAGGCTGCCAGGACGCTTTCTGAAGCTTTATTCTTTATTCATTTTAAATGTCTTTAAACAATAATTTATAAGCAAGAAAGTAATGCAGACTCATTTTCCACAGACATTCCTCTCCTTTACATTGTGATAATTCAAACTCTTAACTGGAATAGGGCTTATGCATCACTGCATCACTTATTCTGTATTCATTTGCTGTTTCTTATCAAATTCTTATCACATTCTTTATCACATTCTTTTTCACAGTCTTACACAGAGTTACAAACCGTGTTTCTTTACTCTGTCTAACAGCTTCTTTTTAATTTAATTTTTATTTTGTTGAATGCTTGCTGAATCTTCTTTTTTATTTCCTGGATTAATTGGTGTAGTAAAAAGGCTGTTATGATAATTTTTTTATATAATCTGAATTCTCACGATATTTGCTATAAGCTCATCTCAGGTTTACCTGCTGAATGCTTCTGCCTCTAATTTAATATTGTTTTAACCTTATTCTTATATCAGGGAGTTAAACACAACAAGATTCAGACTAGCAAAGGACCGGCTGTAAGAGGAAACAAACTTATCAGCAGTTGTTATACGCTTGCTTGCTTGTTAACTTGCTTGCTCAGGTTTGCGTAACCACTGAGTTTAAGGCCGAGCTTCTTATCCACCTAAAGCCCGATAAAGACAAACAGATGAAGTAAGGACAACATTATTTATTCAAGGCCTTATTACATACTTTTGATTTGATTGTGACCCTTTCTTCTTGGGTTTATTTTTTACATTTCATTATTTGAGTCCATAAGGGAGCCTGGATCTCTACACTGTTTCTCTTTCATTATTTGAGTCCATAAGGGAGCCTGGACTATCCACTGTTTCTGTTCCTCCTCATCTGAAGCTCTGGGAGAATGGAACAGCCAGGGCTCAATGATGCCCTTCTGCTGAGAAACCAAATTACAATCAAACCAACATTTTCACATCATACTGTAGTTGTAGAACATTTCTAACATCTGTGTCGACCAGAGAGCAGTTTGAAGAGCTTACAAAGGGAGACCTGAATCACGTGAAGTGTATTTCATAACACAAAGTATACTTACCACGAGCCATTATATTGTGAAACTATAGTATATGTTCCTGTAGAAGTTAAAGAAGTTAACGTTTTATTCGTGAGGTCATTTAAAAGCACTACACTACCCACAATCCTAAAGTGTAGCACAACGACTTTGATTGTTGGAGCTCACTGGTAAAATGGAAACGTTTACCCGCACCCGTGAAAGTCAAGTCGCCGATAACTGCTGAACTGAACTCGATCGCTTACCAGAGAGCAACCATGATTTCCCTTAGACTTATGGAAAGCTATAAGAGAGTGGTTGTATGAGCTGTAGAGGAAATCTGTGAATGAACCAGGTAGTTTCTTTCTGCTTGACTCAATATCCTTCTTGCAGAAGCGACTGATCTGAGACCATCAGGGACCTCAAGGCCAATCAGAATAATCACTAGGTGCAAGATATATGGCTTGTTGGGGTAGGCAAAGGCTCACACTGGGGCATTGGTAAGACATCGATCCCTCTGGAAGGCTTCCTGACATTCTGGATCCCCCCTTGAGCCAAAGGGCTCAGACTAATCCAGGATAGCCTTGATTTATCATGTACCCTATGTAGCAGGGGCATGGCCTTTTGTTAGCACTGCTAACAGCCTGTCGATGGACCCATAACCTTCTATGAATCGTCAGTAATACCAACTCAACAAAAGATCTCAGACTCTTTAGGTGGTTGGGCTGCAGACAGGGGGTGACTCAGCTGAGACAACGTATCCCAGCTATCTTACCTTTTTCTGGCTAAACTGCACATTGACTGGTGAGTTTCAGGTCTACCTCACCCAACCAATGCAAAACTATAAGGGGTCTTTCCTTGTGTTCTCGATAGTTTTCCCAAGGACAATAAACCAGGAGTATCATTTGTCCAACATCCTTCTCCATCGATCACTGGAAGGGGACCAGAGCCCTCCAAGTGTCCTTTCAAACAGGGAGCACCCTAGTGGGTAGACTAATGCAACCTTATCCTCCGCCATGGTGATGTAGAGCGTCAATACACGTGTTGTATACTTGTCTGGGTCTTTCCAATCATTGGGGTTTGCTGTAATCCAGGGGTCACCAACCTTTTTGAACCCGAGAGCTACTTCATGGGTACTGAGTCATACGAAGGGCACCCAGTTTGATACACTCTTCTGAAATAACAAATTTGCTCAGTTTGCCTTTAGTTATGTATGATTGTTAATGATACTCATCTATGTGAAGACACTGATCATGTTCATGATTTCTCACAATAATTATCAACAATGACTTCAAAAAGGTGGGAAGGAGTTGTTCGAGAATGAGTTGTGCTACTTTTAGACAGGCCTGCGGGCGCCTCATATGGTCCTTGCTGGGGACCTGTGTTGGTGACCCCTGAATCAAAAGAACAATCGGATGGTTCCATTATTTTTCCTTTTACCAACTATGGGACTGCATTATTCCTTCATTGGGCCAGCAAGCAATAGTCTTTGAAGAAGTTTCCTCATACGCTCGACGTGGGAGAGAATTCAGGAGCTCTTCAAGACAGCCTTCTTACTCCTCTGCATTGGCCATTTGATCACATGGGCAAATCACATGCAAGTAGCCGGGTAGACAGACAGGTAGCAGGGTAGGTACAGACAGGTAGACCATCCAATCATAATTCAATTATTGGATGGGAGTAAAACAGGCACCCCCGACAGCCACAGGTTGGTTTTTATTATTTGCTAGAGCATTTAATTGGTTGGTTGCTGTCGGGATGTAAAGATAATTTTACAAATAGGACCATAAATGGCTGCCCTAGCTTTAACATACTTCTCAAATATGTATTTGCAGATCATCGTTGCTGCAGCAATGCTGCTCACAATCTCAAGCATTTCAAATTGAAATAAAATAAGACCCCATAATAAAGACATCGGTTTTATTATTTACATTATTTTCATCACAAATCACAAGGCAACTTGCCCTGAAAGTCAATACAAGGTAAGACACAAGATAAACAGACTGTAAACTTAAAATAGACTGTACTTGCTAAGACAGGGCTGTTGTCAGTGAGGGCTCAGTACCGATGAGCTGCGTCCCCATAGGGAGCAGAGGTTCTCCTTCAAGAGACCCACTCTGCTGGATGCAAGGCTCCTCTCTCCACGGCATTAAGACTCTTATTGCATGCCATCGTTGGCCATTTGAGGTATACAAATACATTCTGTTAATGAGAAAAGTTTGACGTTGGAAGTATCTGACTTACGTCAAATAGATCCAGAAAAAGCTAGTTATATATTCATAGCCATTATTTGCATAAATTCCAAGACTGCTGCCATCACTACATGCCACTGTATTATCCATACATTTTACTTCAATCAGTTTATGAAAAGCCAAATACAGGTGAAGTAGGATGTGCATCACAGTTAAAACGTTGAACCTTTAGTTTGCTTTGCTGGCATCAGAGGGGCTCTGCCCCTCTCCCCTTAGAAACAACCTTTTAATCAGAATGAATCCACACAGAGCGAGTCTCTTACTTTAGAACAAATGTATTTTGATTCTTTGATTAACTGGCTAATGAACATCTTTATAGAGCAAGCAACATTTGAGTATAATGGCATGTGACCAAACTATAATGGTCTAAAACAACCTCAATGAAGCACATGTGAAAGCGGAAACATGTCCTGATTCCTAATGGTACAGTTTTTTATGAGAGGATCTTAGGCAGGACAAGGAACCATAATGTTCTCTATTAATTTAGTGTACTGAAACAAGTATAGACACAAGACCAGGAAGTATCCTTGAACCTTACAACGAGTGACACATTGTTATAATCAGTTGAATATTGTTTCATAAAACACACTTTTAATTTGTGAGAGGTTTAGCTCTTCGCACTGTTGACAAAACTCTAAACCCTTCCTCTAAAGGCACTGACTGCATGTTTAAAAAGGTATGCCATGCCACTTGAGCCAACCAGACTCCTCGGAGATGGCTTTGAATCGTCGCCGGCTCTGCATAGCTCGTTGCCATCCTGATCAGACGGAGTTGAGACGCGTTCTGCTCCACGCTCGCTGTGTTGGAGGGGGAGTGAAGAGCATGGAAGAGAAAACGCTTATGGAAGGAAGGCTGAAGGTGTTAAGAGGCAGGATTTTAAGTCACCCACACATCCTACTAACTAAAGGGTCACCAATTACTGAGAACCGTGGCAATACAGGTCTGTATAGAACCTGAACCACGGCTACAACCGAAGAACCGACAGCTTACTGTGCATATGGAACCACGGAGGAGGATGACGGGGAGTGGTCTAGACTAGGAGAGGACAGGGAGGGTTTGGGTCCTCAGAACAGCTGCTGGGGCTTCAGCTCCGAGTACACCAGCCCCTCGGCCGAGATGGCATCTCCCAGCCCCACTGTCCTCAGCGGCTGCTTGCACACCAGCACCGGCGAGAGGTGAAAGGTCACGTTGCCGCGGCCCCACACCGTGACGGGCTCCGTCGGGTCCAGGGTCAGCCTGGCCCGGGGTTCACTGTGCGAGCTGTGGAACTCCACGGGCGCCTTGAGCTCCACCGCGCCCACTTCGACCGTCTGGACGCCGCAGGCCTGGGTGCTGGCCACCCGCGCCCCCGCCATCACCGCCGCCGCCTGGTTCCCCCAGTAGCCGTCCACCGTGACCAGGATGTGGTAGGCCAGCGTGTGGAAGTGGATGCGGGTCAGCTCGGCCTCGGAGGACGGCTCGCTGCGGCCGTGCTCCTGCAGGATCCAGAGGAGGATGTCGCTGACGCGGCCCACGTCCGGCACCCCCTTCCAAGAGGGCAGCTCCGCGTGGGGCCCCTCCCCGGCCCGGGACAGGAACAGCAGCTCCTGCTCGTTGAGCCCCATGGAGCTGACGATGGGCATCACCTGCTACCGGGGCGAAGCACAACGACACCACGGGTGACTGAATCTGTGGGACTGAACGCACCTATGTGCAAACTCCTCTCCGCACCATGGGGGTGACTCAGCTGAGACAACGTATCCCAGCTATCTTACCTTTTTCTGGCTAAACTGCACATTGACTGGTGAGTTTCAGGTCTACCTCACCCAACCAATGCAAAACTATAAGGGGTCTTTCCTTGTGTTCTCGATAGTTTTCCCAAGGACAATAAACCAGGAGTATCATTTGTCCAACATCCTTCTCCATCGATCACTGGAAGGGGACCAGAGCCCTCCAAGTGTCCTTTCAAACAGGGAGCACCCTAGTGGGTAGACTAATGCAACCTTATCCTCCGCCATGGTGATGTAGAGCGTCAATACACGTGTTGTATACTTGTCTGGGTCTTTCCAATCATTGGGGTTTGCTGTAATCCAGGGGTCACCAACCTTTTTGAACCCGAGAGCTACTTCATGGGTACTGAGTCATACGAAGGGCACCCAGTTTGATACACTCTTCTGAAATAACAAATTTGCTCAGTTTGCCTTTAGTTATGTATGATTGTTAATGATACTCATCTATGTGAAGACACTGATCATGTTCATGATTTCTCACAATAATTATCAACAATGACTTCAAAAAGGTGGGAAGGAGTTGTTCGAGAATGAGTTGTGCTACTTTTAGACAGGCCTGCGGGCGCCTCATATGGTCCTTGCTGGGGACCTGTGTTGGTGACCCCTGAATCAAAAGAACAATCGGATGGTTCCATTATTTTTCCTTTTACCAACTATGGGACTGCATTATTCCTTCATTGGGCCAGCAAGCAATAGTCTTTGAAGAAGTTTCCTCATACGCTCGACGTGGGAGAGAATTCAGGAGCTCTTCAAGACAGCCTTCTTACTCCTCTGCATTGGCCATTTGATCACATGGGCAAATCACATGCAAGTAGCCGGGTAGACAGACAGGTAGCAGGGTAGGTACAGACAGGTAGACCATCCAATCATAATTCAATTATTGGATGGGAGTAAAACAGGCACCCCCGACAGCCACAGGTTGGTTTTTATTATTTGCTAGAGCATTTAATTGGTTGGTTGCTGTCGGGATGTAAAGATAATTTTACAAATAGGACCATAAATGGCTGCCCTAGCTTTAACATACTTCTCAAATATGTATTTGCAGATCATCGTTGCTGCAGCAATGCTGCTCACAATCTCAAGCATTTCAAATTGAAATAAAATAAGACCCCATAATAAAGACATCGGTTTTATTATTTACATTATTTTCATCACAAATCACAAGGCAACTTGCCCTGAAAGTCAATACAAGGTAAGACACAAGATAAACAGACTGTAAACTTAAAATAGACTGTACTTGCTAAGACAGGGCTGTTGTCAGTGAGGGCTCAGTACCGATGAGCTGCGTCCCCATAGGGAGCAGAGGTTCTCCTTCAAGAGACCCACTCTGCTGGATGCAAGGCTCCTCTCTCCACGGCATTAAGACTCTTATTGCATGCCATCGTTGGCCATTTGAGGTATACAAATACATTCTGTTAATGAGAAAAGTTTGACGTTGGAAGTATCTGACTTACGTCAAATAGATCCAGAAAAAGCTAGTTATATATTCATAGCCATTATTTGCATAAATTCCAAGACTGCTGCCATCACTACATGCCACTGTATTATCCATACATTTTACTTCAATCAGTTTATGAAAAGCCAAATACAGGTGAAGTAGGATGTGCATCACAGTTAAAACGTTGAACCTTTAGTTTGCTTTGCTGGCATCAGAGGGGCTCTGCCCCTCTCCCCTTAGAAACAACCTTTTAATCAGAATGAATCCACACAGAGCGAGTCTCTTACTTTAGAACAAATGTATTTTGATTCTTTGATTAACTGGCTAATGAACATCTTTATAGAGCAAGCAACATTTGAGTATAATGGCATGTGACCAAACTATAATGGTCTAAAACAACCTCAATGAAGCACATGTGAAAGCGGAAACATGTCCTGATTCCTAATGGTACAGTTTTTTATGAGAGGATCTTAGGCAGGACAAGGAACCATAATGTTCTCTATTAATTTAGTGTACTGAAACAAGTATAGACACAAGACCAGGAAGTATCCTTGAACCTTACAACGAGTGACACATTGTTATAATCAGTTGAATATTGTTTCATAAAACACACTTTTAATTTGTGAGAGGTTTAGCTCTTCGCACTGTTGACAAAACTCTAAACCCTTCCTCTAAAGGCACTGACTGCATGTTTAAAAAGGTATGCCATGCCACTTGAGCCAACCAGACTCCTCGGAGATGGCTTTGAATCGTCGCCGGCTCTGCATAGCTCGTTGCCATCCTGATCAGACGGAGTTGAGACGCGTTCTGCTCCACGCTCGCTGTGTTGGAGGGGGAGTGAAGAGCATGGAAGAGAGAACGCTTATGGAAGGAAGGCTGAAGGTGTTAAGAGGCAGGATTTTAAGTCACCCACACATCCTACTAACTAAAGGGTCACCAATTACTGAGAACCGTGGCAATACAGGTCTGTATAGAACCTGAACCACGGCTACAACCGAAGAACCGACAGCTTACTGTGCATATGGAACCACGGAGGAGGATGACGGGGAGTGGTCTAGACTAGGAGAGGACAGGGAGGGTTTGGGTCCTCAGAACAGCTGCTGGGGCTTCAGCTCCGAGTACACCAGCCCCTCGGCCGAGATGGCATCTCCCAGCCCCACTGTCCTCAGCGGCTGCTTGCACACCAGCACCGGCGAGAGGTGAAAGGTCACGTTGCCGCGGCCCCACACCGTGACGGGCTCCGTCGGGTCCAGGGTCAGCCTGGCCCGGGGTTCACTGTGCGAGCTGTGGAACTCCACGGGCGCCTTGAGCTCCACCGCGCCCACTTCGACCGTCTGGACGCCGCAGGCCTGGGTGCTGGCCACCCGCGCCCCCGCCATCACCGCCGCCGCCTGGTTCCCCCAGTAGCCGTCCACCGTGACCAGGATGTGGTAGGCCAGCGTGTGGAAGTGGATGCGGGTCAGCTCGGCCTCGGAGGACGGCTCGCTGCGGCCGTGCTCCTGCAGGATCCAGAGGAGGATGTCGCTGACGCGGCCCACGTCCGGCACCCCCTTCCAAGAGGGCAGCTCCGCGTGGGGCCCCTCCCCGGCCCGGGACAGGAACAGCAGCTCCTGCTCGTTGAGCCCCATGGAGCTGACGATGGGCATCACCTGCTACCGGGGCGAAGCACAACGACACCACGGGTGACTGAATCTGTGGGACTGAACGCACCTATGTGCCAACTCCTCTCCGCACCATCCAGACAGGTATTCAAATGTTGCACAACAGAAGTGGTCTCAAAAGTGGGGCAGACAACCGCCGAGTGTGTCGCATGTACCTCTTGCATGATGCTGTTCATGTAGTCCATGTCGGTCATGCTGGCCAGCTCAAGGTGGACAGGAACATCTTTGCGGATCTCAGATATTGCCGCCACTGCCTGCAGACATGACATTGTAGTTAGAGTCATTAATGCACTTAACAGCTCCACTTGGACTCAAAAGTGTAGGCCCCATTTGATTCCTATGTGGAATGTGTGTTGAACACGGGCCAGTTTGACTGTACGATGAAATGCTCAAATGTCTGTATTCCTCTCACACACACCTCTTTGAGCCTGTCCTCCCAGATCAGCCGACCCATGCCCTCCATCATGTGGAGGCCAGACAGCACCACCAGGTCGGGCTGGAAGTCGTCCAGGCTGGCCACAAACGTCTCCAGCGAGCTCATCTCTCCGTTGGACACGTCGTGGGAGAAGATGAAGCGGTTCGCCTGAGGAGCTCTGGTGGAACCCCACTGTTCGCCTGGGAACCAGAGAGGCCGTGCACATCAGCCCCGGTAGATGACGTTGCATCGCATAACAATGACCGATGGGCAGGTCATCAGGCTGGACAATGCTCTGATCCAACACGGTGAACAAATTACCAAATTCAGTGGGGGTCATCGCGCGCGTCAAATTAAAAATGTAATTGTTGTGGGCCACTGCAAAGGGACGCATTTGACCCACAGGCTGCCAATTGAGAACCACTGATCTGGAAGATTAGTGTGCGAGAGAGTGGGCAATCATGGGTTTGTTCCTCACCTTCTTGGTACTCCAAGATGAGGTGGTACTCATCGCTCTCCTGCAGCGATTCTGGGGGGACAACAATCTGCTCGTCCAGCATCTCGTGGAGCTTTGGGCCCACCGGGCCACACAGTAATACCTGAGCCAGACACACAGTCAGGCTCAGCACAGGAAGACCTCCACACACACAGTCACTGAACACAGGCAGACCTCCACACACACAGTCACTGAACACAGGAAGACCTCCACACACACAGTCACTGAACACAGGAAGACCTCCACACACACAGTCACTGAACACAGGAAGACCTCCACACACACAGTCACTGAACACAGGAAGACCTCCACACACAGTCACTGAACACAGGAAGACCTCCAGACACACAGTCACTGAACACAGGAAGACCTCCACACACACAGTCACTGAACACAGGAAGACCTCCAGACACACAGTCACTGAACACAGGAAGACCTCCAAACACACAGTCACTGAACACAGGAAGACCTCCACACACACAGTCACTGAACACAGGAAGACCTCCACACACACAGTCACTGAACAAAAGAACGTCCAGACATGCGGTCAGTCTTAAATACGGGAAGACATCCAGACACACACAGTCAGTCTGTATTAATACAATAAGTAAAATGACTTGAGCATTGCACTAAATAACTTACAATGAATAACTAAATTACTTTCAAACAAAGTATTGAACAAATTAGAAAAAACAGGAACTACCGTGATATCAGAGTAGCTGGCGAGCTTCTGACCAATGAGGGCCGCGTTTCCCCCTACATACAGCTGAGAAAGACACAAGATCAAAAGCTTAAATCAATGATCCGCAGGCTAGTGAATTACTAGAGAGGAAGTACTATAATATAAATACTTTTATTTATTACTTCTTCCTTCAAACTGTAGTTCTGAAATGATGCATTTATTGGACTGCTGTACTAGGGTTTGACACTGCTCTATCGGTGCCCAGATAGGTGTGTGTGTGTGTGTGTGTGTGTGTGTGTGCGTGCGCGTGTTTAGCGGTTGTAAAAGGCCAGCAGACACCGTAAGGAAATGCTGGCTCAGGCAAAGACCCTCTTTTGAGAACCGAAATGGAAACCAGCCTGACCGCCGGTCACGCCTGAAAAATGTATTTCTGTCTCCGTGTGTGTGCATGTATGCGTATGCATGTATGCATGTATGCATGTCTGCGCGCGTGTGCGCGTGTGTGTGTGTCACCTTAGCCCCGGGGTACTCTGCGGCGGCTCTGGCGATCCTCTGGAAGGCCCCCTGGTCGCTGAAGAAGCGCTCTGCCGCCGCCCCTCTCTCCATGTAGTGGATGAAAGCCTCCTTCAGGTCCTCCGAGGAGTGGAGCACCTCATGGTCCAGGCCGGGCCCGGGGTCCAGCGCCGAGGCCTGAAGGAGACCCACCCCGGAGACCACCACATCCACGCAGGCGTTCACGCTGGGACCAGAGGGTTTATGGAGTCATAAAGTGTCCAGTGAGAACCGAACAGCCATTCAGAGTCAACTACAAACTGTGACTGCAGCACCAGGTTAGAGACAGCATCTGGCCGCAGCGGTACGTTACAACAGACACATTAGTAATTCTACTTCATGGTACCAAGACTCATGTTAGTCCAGTGAACTGTACCAAAACGCCATTAGTCAGTCATTATCAGTGAGTTTGTAGTGAAGTGTGTCAGTTTAAACGTGAGCCCAATATATGCATGCATGAATAACGTTTGGGAAAGTTCAACTCTGCTTCCTCAAAATAGCACATGGTTTCAAGCCTCTCAAATGCCGAAATAGGAAATGCATGTCATCAGTGAAAATGCCTTCAGAATTATTTAAAGTGATTAGTGTATTAACATAGTGAAACTACAACCACTATATTTGACATATTTTTGTTTTTGCAATTTTAAATACATTTGTTTGGTTAAATGTTTGATTAATTGTATTATTTTTAATAGTCTGAAATTAAATCTGAAATCAGTCCTAGGTTTTACCCAATCCCCCGCCATCCTGTGGGCGGTCTTTGTGCTTGGACCAATCATCAGCTGCCACCTTTTTTGAAACCCTTGGATGAGGTGGTGGAATGGGGCAGACGCTACAGCCTCAGAGTGTTTAACACTTAGCTCGCTGCTGCCCGCAACACGCTGCTGAGCTCAGATTATCTGCACTAAATACACTCAATCTGATTGGCTGATCAAAATAAAAGGTTGGGTTGCCCCAAGCAGGAGGCTGAGCAGAAGGAAGCAGTCCAGCTGAACGTAGGCAGGGGGGGCTGTCTCCCAGCCTCCAGTCCCTCTTTTATGACGCTGATCTTACGTTTACATGGTTTGGATTAGATTTTCTATTGCATATTTGCTGTATTGCAACAGAATATTGTCATATGGTCAGTTATATATAGAGGAGGATAGAGTTACTCCTTCTATATTTGATCGCTGTGTGCCGTCAGTAGGGACGTATACGAAGTTTAAAACATCCTGTCACAATGTCAGCTAATTAAGGAATATTCCCCTGAAGCAATGATCATTCAACACCCGACATCTCCGTTGCATGTCCCCGGCCCTACACCCTGTAGTGCCCAGTCTACCTCTATCATCGTACGTGTTTCCCCAGCCATGCGTTGCAGCGTTCAGTGGGCTCACCCTACAGCCACCTTCCGCCACTGCCTGGAGGGCAGGGTGATCAGCGTCTCCCAGGCGGAGGAGATGGCCTGCTCCGCGCTCGGCCCGCGGGCGTCTCCCTCCGTTATGTAGCGTAGGACCTGAGCGGGAAGGTCAGGCTGCGTCTGGTAGAGGACGCCCACCCCCAGCGCCAGCAGGGCCACCAGCAAGGCTTTACCCCACATGATGCTCTGGCACAATTATCTCACGCGCACAACCTGAAACTACAGGGAAAAGGCCTTAGTCCGGCCGGTCAGAGCGCAGGGAACGCCTCCCCTGGGGAGGGAGAGCAGGTACGAGCACAGGTTTGGCATGGAAGATTTGTGAGGAACGAGCGGAGCGTTTTAATGAGCCCGAACCGAGTCAACTTAGCCCAGAGCTGACAGAATGTAGACACAAAATCAAAGACCTTCAGCTCTATACAGAGCTAGAGACGTATGAACCATTCACACTGAGGTTCAATGGTATTAGAAAGAAATGAATGGAGAACAAACCATCTGGGATGGTTTGGACTAAGATGATGAACCAATTGTAGGCATTAATAGGCAAGGTTTTCTGACATTGGCGGGTATAGGGAATGATTTATGCATGCATGATATACGATATTAATAGACATATCCCTGCAATAGTGTTGCTGAATATGCACAACAAACGAGTCTTATCAATTGCAAATCATTCAAGTCAACTGATCCATCACATAAAATGGCTACGAATGTACCCTTCTCTGTTCCACTTATAATGGGATAAATATGCGACAGTGAGGATCAAGGACACTCATCTCCACAGTTTAAGTTTGCATCGTGGGATGCTCATTGGTTGCCAGACAGTGACGTCAGAGCTGTACAGGATACTGGATACTATGTCGCCGTAGACCGGAATCTAACGCTGACTAAAAAGCCTTAATTCACTTTTAGGTGGATGTGGTTGACAAGTTGCTTAACCTTGCACAACAATACGATGCCATAGGTATAATCGGTCAAAGTACTTACGTGTGCTGGCCTATGATCAGGGGCCAGGCAGGAGGACTAGAAGACGCACCGGTGTGCTGGCGTCCTTCCTGTCAATCACAAGGCGGACATATATCCCGGATATGTTCTGCAGGAAGAGCACCGCTGTGTCTCTGGAGCACCGTTGGCTGCAGGGTCAGAGCAGCTCCGTGCAAGGAATAGTGAAGGAGGAACAGAGGAGCAGATCCGGAGAAGCAGAGTGTTGGGAAAGAGTCGAGCCTTTCGCCGACTTCCGCCCACTGCTTAGTGCGCATGCGCCAGGTCCAGGACATAAATACCCAACCCTGTCATTTGTGATCTCCTCAATCTGTCGTTAATGGACAGGAACAGGTCATTTAGTGCCATTTACTACGTTTACTCAATCAAATATGTCTGGCATTAACCGGTGAACCAGGAGGGGTATTTGATCAATACTAATACATGGAGCCAGAGCAACTAGGACGCACTGTCCTGATCAGTGTTCTGTGTTGGCAAGCAGAATGTTCTCAGGTAGCAACATGAAAACATATCCGCTCCCGGCAGGGGCCCGCTCACGTGGGCAGGGGCCCAGATAGATATATAGCCATAGAGATAGCTATATATATATATATATATATATATATATATACACATAGATCTCTCTCTCTCTCTATATATATATATATATATACACATATACATATACATACATACATTATATAGATGGATGTGTATTACTTTCATAATAAATATTTAAAAAGCCAATTTTCAAAACAAACAAACTGACTAAGAAATAGTTTAATAAAAGGTAAACAGAGTATACAAACACAATAAATCATTGAAAAGCTGAAAATGAACTAAAGCTGTAAATAAATGGTTTAATAATATTATAGCCTAATAAAGAAATACATCACACAAAGTAAGGGCGCATACTACATATTTTTAAACCAGCGACAACAGAAGGCCTTCCCCAGTGGCTGCTCCTCCCATGCTTCAGCAGGACTGAAGCATGTTCTTCACCGGACCAGAAGGTCTCCCTAGGAGAGGTCTCCCTAGGAGAGGCCCCCCGCAGCGTCCTTGGTACAGGCCGTGAAGCTGACCCGGACGTCCCGGGGGTAGAAGCCTTCCAGAACGCCGTCCACCACCATGTCCGGGAGGCCTGCGCAGAAGAGAAGACCATTGGGCTGCTTGCTTGAGGATCAGGCTCATCATCAGTAGTCAGGCAGTAGTATTCCAGCACAGGGGAAGGAGCAATGTGCCACTTTGGCCAAGGTCCGATTCCTTAACTAGGAATGGTGGTTTGGCTGATCAGAAGAGCCACTGCTTCAGCGTCTATAGCGTTGAAGACCAAGTAACCTCTTGACTTTCAACACTTCATGTTCTCAGCCCATCACGTTTGCTAAATTCAAGATTCAAGAATTTGTTGGTCACATGCGTAATCAGTGGAACAAATATCCCATATCATGCTTTTTTATGGATAATAATTGCATTTGGGGGTACTACTAGAATAGGGTAACATGCCTGTATGTTAAAAATACCTCTTATTATTCTCACACTGTTCATGCCTGCAAAACCAATTTCGGCGTCTTTCAAAAACTGTCTGTCTTGTATCATGTCGCTTTAAGGCACGCCTCCTGAGTAGCCCAGTCTGCTGTGATTGGTCAGCACGCCCACTCTGTTGCTATTGGTCGAACGCTTTGCAGGTGCTTCTGGAAATTCACACCCTTGGAAAGTTGTAAACACTGCGGGAGGCGGGACTTTTGCACTTGAGTACCGCTCACTGCACAGTCTGACGTCACAGTGTTACGGAAGTAAAGTTTGAGCGCAAACGCTGTTTCACGCACTTATTGAGGGGCGTTCTCGGTGGGCGAGAATACTCCCCCTGGCACGGACTGCGATGGTTCTAGTTTAGCAGACGTAAAACATGTCTACATACGTCATATACTTCACCGTCCCCCGTTGCAAGGTTAAATGGCCTTCTTCTAAACCAGGGGCCGTATCCACAAAGCTTTTTATCTAACCGCTAGGAGGGCTCCTAACTCGGGCTGAACGTTTTTACCAGGGCCGGCGCTGGCCGTTTCGGTGCCCTAGGCGACTCGACATTACTCGACATGCAAAGTTGCATTTTCCCTGTTACTATATATCAAAGTGTTATTTACTAATTCAACCACAAGTTTGATACCCTCACGATTTAACATACTGTATATCTCTTTATTAATTTGCAGTCCTCCATTGATTTCAAAGCATTTGGTCTCGCTGCAGCCGTTTTCAGATTCTTTGTGAATAGGTCTTGCTGAGTTAGGAGTTCTCTCGAGGGCTTTTAAGGTCTCCTAGACTTAAATGCTACTTTTAGGCCTAAAATACTTTGTGAATTGCTCTTACTAAAAGAAAATAGGTGTAAAAGAAAATAGTCCTAAATTTAAGATCGACACGCCCATTATTTTTAGGAGTTACTCCTAAATTCTTATTAGCTACTTTTAGCCCTACGATTCTTTGTGAATACGACCCCAGAACTCTGGTTTTTGTTGCATTTACACTTCCAAATATAACAAGTTCACACCGCAAAATAATGTCGTGTTGACGCGACATTTCTAAGACATTATTTGTGCTATTGTGTGGAAGGCCATTGCCGGAAATAAGGTCTTAGAAATATCGAGTTATCACAAATATGTAAACAGGAGGGTTAGTCCAGAACATCTTCTGGCTCTATGGGCGCAAGTCTAATGACATAGGTGAAGATTGCTGTAACACCTCCTGGTAGGATGTGATTGGTCCGGGGATTGAGCCTCTCGTTCAACTACTAATAGGACAACTGCCAGGCAGAATGGAGACCGAGGAGAACATCTTAAGAGGTAGCAGCACGCAAGATAATGGCATTAAAATAACTTGAAACAAACCAATAACATGATAGTTGTTGTTTAAAAACCCTCTGAAATAGAAAGACATAAATCCCGATGGTTTCCAGTACCTGCAGAGAGGCAGCTAGTGATGTAAGGGTCTTCGGAAAACCCCAGGACGCGCTGATGAGGCAGTTGGTAGCTTGAACCCAAGAGAGGAAGGTGGATTTGCATACATGTTCTAATATTATCCTAAATGTTAGTTATTCCAATTATTTTAGCTACACACACACACACACACACACACACGTATATATAAACTTCTAGTATAGTATTGTATAAATGTTTGACAGTTTTCAGTCAAAGTGTCAAATAGCAGCTCTGTTGTCACTTTGAAGAATTGCTTCGCAAAAATAAACATGAGGAATTGTACAAAAATGAATTAAAGGTCTGACCTGAAACCCTGGTCGTCCAAATCATCCAGGGATCTGTCCAATGAAACAACATGTTAGAGAGTTTCACACGGTGAAGATAACTGACGGCACAGCATTGATTTATTAATGGATTGTTGGACCTCGTGTGCCCTAATCTGGGATCCAGCCCCACTGTCCCAAATTATATCACAACGTCGGGGGGGACCATCGGGGAGACATTCAACCAAATAAACTCATTCATGTGATTGGATGAAGTTTCGCAGGGGGGGGATCAGTGGATTTCTTCAGCGGCCAGCCTACACAGAGCTTATTTTAAACCTTTACAGAGCCTCTTTATAGTTCACTACTTCTGGCCTCCGTTTATCGCCTCCTGAAACATCATCGATCACAACACATCCGAAGCAGAACAAGTGAATCGCCCTGGTCACCCAGACTGGAGCTTGTCTGCCGTCAGACTTTACATATCCATCCAGAGTCTTAGATATTAAGCTAAGATCTGAATGTGAGACCAGGAGGGTCCAAACCAGGGCAGCAGGTCATCCTCTCCAAAACAATACCTGATGATACTGATAATTCATTTCCTGGTTTTACAATACAAGCATTCGTATGGAAACATCTAGATGTGTGGTCGAAAACATATTAAACCCATGCAAACATCAAAAGTATGTACAAGTGATAAATACTAAACCTGTCTGGGGTGCTATTGCCATTATTATTATTATTATTATTATTATTATTATTATTATTATTATTCTGCCTGGCTCTCCTCCCCTCAGAGGGGAGGTCTAAACCCAGCGAGAGGAGATGGATACAGAACATGGCACCACGTGGAGACGTGGACACTCACTCCATACTGTTGACCTTGTTCCCCGTGTGGAAGTGTCTCAAGAGGAGGAAGTCCAGGAGCTCCTGGGGCACATCTTCATACTGATACAGAATGTCCTGGACGCACAACATGTGGACAGGGTCATGAACTCCAATACTCTGCCTGTATTAACAGTATGTGATGCAAAGATGTTTTGGATTATGGTTTGTGGCGGATCACAGTTCAAAAGAGGTCTTGTTAAACACTGGATATTTAATAATAACTGACTGGAACTGATGTTTATTACTTTAAAGAGAGCAAATCAATTAAGAACTGCTCTGATTGTATGCCTTCAGCAAGAGCTCTTTACTCAAGACAACAGCTCCCCCCGGTGGTGAGTATAGTTATCATCTTTCAGTGGGCTGGCTTGGGTAAAAGACGCTCTAGTGGGGTGGGGGTCTGAGAGACATCAGATGAGGGGGACCAGCTCAGACCCCTCTGCTGACCTGGATGTAGTCCTCTAGCTCCTGCCTTCTCTGTTCCACGGGTTTGGTTCTCAGGTGAGGATTTCTCTTGCTGGGGAAGTCGGGGATCTGCACTATCTTCCTGAGCTGGAGACCATCAAACAATACAGGAGCAACAGATGAGACAGAGGACAGTAACAGACTGATAAACATATGCAATGATTACAATCTTTTGTAATTATTGTTATCAGCCCTAGCTCCAATGACGTTTGATTTCCGTAAATTCACCAAAACACTACTTCTGGACCCGATAGTCATGAGGGCAGGGGGCAGAAGAGTTCACCTGCGTACTTTTCTGTGGAGGACCTGGAACTCGCTGTGTCTTCTGAGCACACAGTGCTTCCTCCCGTTGAACAGGACGTCTACTCGGTAGAGCTGGGGGACAGGAGAAAGGAGGGAAGTTAACGTTCTATTTGATTAAGATATCTGAATTATTAATAATGAACATTGACAAAGTTGAATCTGTGCACATTTGACCATGAATGTATAAAAAGGCTAAAGTATATTGTTCTAAGTAAAGTAATCCTCCCTTCATATACCAGATCATGCCTCAGCTCTGCCTCCTCCCTGGGGCCCGTGGGCCAGCACAGAACTGCATTTAACCCCCCGGTCTCCTCCAAAACCGGACCCACCAGCCAGTGTCATCTGAGCCCACTGGGCCCAGGCTAAGCTCTCTAAAAGGCACACCTGCTCCTGGCTGTCTACGCCATTTTGATTGCTCTTCTTCCCTCATCCCCTTGCTCTATGTACTATGTTCATAGAGCCCCTTATGTGTGAAACAGCAACACTAAAGCGCCTAACAAGTGAAACAAAACAACCGAACAAGAATGGGTTTAAAACGAGTGAACTTCAGATGCACAGAGAAGGGTGCTTTGAATTCTCTCAGGGCTTTGTGTCAGACCCTGGGTAAACACGGTGTCCTTTGAGACCGTACTCTTATGAAAGGTCTGTCCAAACCAAGAGGAGCGTCTCTCCCAGGCTGGCTAATGGCAGCTGGCTCTCTTATTTTGGACTTCTTCTGGCTAATGCCATAGAGCTTTTAGGATCTCCAGGTGGTTACAACAGTGATGTACACTTAGTTTTGTATGAACTACTTGAACTACTACTATTTAGTTAGTTAGTGAATTCTAGACAGTGGATTTGGATGTCATTTATGAACAGAAAGGGGCTAGATCTCTTGTTCAGGATGCCTAGACTGGACAGGACATGTTTATCAAACCCAGTACCTTGGGGTTGGGAGGAGAACACACTCACCTCTGTCCTTGCCCCGGCTGATCAGGATCACTCGGGCATTGTTCCAAATTGTTAGACATTGGCTTGCGATTTCACTTCACCATGACAACATAACTGGTTTAGCCCAACACTTTTTGTTGTTTACTGTTATGGTCCGACATGCCGGGACACCAGACTGGCCTCCAGGGCAGGGCTAGTTACGCCACTCGTTCTCTGATGCAGAGAGTGAGGAATCAACTGGACGTATGACAATTGGTGGAGTTCTGGCCATTGGCAATAAACTGAACACTACTCAATAAACATTGCAATAAACTGGCCAGCTTCAAAATAAAATGGCAAGATTAAAAAAAAGTTTTGGACAGTATTAGGAAGTGTGCAATCCCTATGACATTCCCCAGTCTTGTGTGAAGCAGACCTGCAGGTCAACAATGTGCTTTTCACTTGGAGAAGAGAAAGTCAACATTGAGTTGCACAACAATGAACCACATAAACCTAGGAGAGGGTAGACCAGGAAGGGTTCAGAAATAAACGAGATGAACACCTACTGGGAAACTTTCTTCTCATTATTATCGTTCTTTTGCCTGTTCTCTAGAAATGCATATTCTGCCAGCGTGCAGTGAATAAGACTAAACTCTGTATCAGACATGAACCTGTATGGGGGGGGGGGGGGGGGGGGCACTGAAAACATTTTGCCAGAAGAATTTGAAATAAATCGCGCTCACCTTTGTGGATTTCCCCGACTCATCCACCTCCCGCTCCATCGAGGGGATCGACACCTCAATCATCGGAAAGTTGTCCTGAACCAGCATCTGGTTCTCTGATCTGAGCAAACTCACCTCCCCTCTCAAAGCCCGGTGACAGCCTGGTGACGACAGGAACGGTGCGTGCTGGAGCGCTTTGTCCGGCACGCACTCACTACATGTGTTGTTTGCTGCTTAGTTCCGTAAACTGTATTCCCTATAGGCCTCCACACCTCTCCGATGCTCCACCTACAAACCCCACCCCACCTCCTCAATGCTCCAGCAACCAACCACAGCAGCTCCCCGCAGTGCTCCACCTACAAACCACACCACAACTCCCGAATGCTCCACCTACAAACACATACCATACGCATCCACAAGCTTTAAAGGTGTAGTCCGCCATTTATTGATATAGGTTTTGAGGGCCTTGTCTCCTTCGACAGGTTGTTTTTTTTGGTAATGTTCAGGGCTGGATGGGCTTAACTATGTGTGATAATGCTCCGCCGTGTTTGTGGGTCACAGATGGGCGGGGTGGGTGCGCAGACGCAGAGCAGAAATACCTTTACGCATGACTGACGCATCTGGGCCATCTGGTCTAGCAACGTCCCCAGCTGACAGTCTGCTTGACAAACTACATCAGTCAGAGTTTGTTTTGGTCTTTAAGGAAACAGAACCGAAATAAAATATTTCACGGGGGTGCATGGGACAGAAGTAAAAAACAACACTTTCAAATCCAAGTTCAGTTCCCGTTTGACATTTAAACTTCGACCGCCGAGCAGAGAAAAGGGGATGTGACACACATTTCATCCATACGTTATCACTAACACACTCAGACGCACACAAACACATTTTCCAGCATATTTACACCAAAACCACCTGAAAACTAAATTACTTCTTCATGTGCCCTAACATGTCTATCCATAATCAACCATTAAAAAAAAAAAATCTAAAATAACGGTTAGTCACAATTGGTTTCATCTAATCATACATGTTCGTAACAGACCTCCTCTGAACACAACGCAGGTAATATTCCATTGTTCCAGGTTGGTGATGAACTGGGGTCACATGCCTGACCTATGACCTCTGGCCCTGTGAGTTCTCTTCCTGTCGCTGTTTTTCCAAGCTAGCATAAATGAAGCAGACAATGAGACATAATGCCCTGTGAGACATACTGATAACAGTAAAACCACTATCTTTTTGGTTGCTGTGCTGCTCCGTCAGCATGTTGTGACGAGCTCCAGACGACATCTTGCCCCACGACGGAGTTGTTCAGACTGGTGCTGTCAGCAGATGGCTCCATACCCATGAATAGAAAAGGAAGTGGTGCTGGTTTTTGTTATCACAGCTTTCCCAAAAGGTTGTGTGGTCGCCGCTCTTTAGTCTTTACTTTAATCTACACACCATTTCGGCTGTTTGTGGGGAATAAACAAGAGATGCACACCACACACAAAACACACACACACACACACACACACACACACACACACACACACACACACACACACACACACACACACACACACACACAGAGATAAATACACACAAACACACTAACCCTTGTAAAAAATACCCCCTGGAATGTAAAATACAGGCGAAGTAAAGACGAAAAATATAGGTGTTTTTTTCATCCTGTTGTAGTAGAAACAGCCATGTACGGTATCTGATACAGGACTACTTTATCACATACCTTTAGAGGGGGTATAAATACCCTGTGACTATGAAAAACTACATAGTAATCATAATGTAATGTACGTTCACATCTGGGACTAAAATATGTTTATGATGGGAAAACCAGGCCTGGCTCTTACGACAAGGTACATTTATGATAAGACACTTTCTCTTAAGACAAGGCGTCCTATCTTATAGGAGCATTTCCCCAGTGGAAACATGAATCTGTATTGAAATTGGCTCATATACGTAGTCGAATAGTAACATAAATTTCAAATTGATGCCTTCTTGACCGAGAAAAGGCAGACAGTGACTTTTTGGCAGTTGTGGATTAGTGTTGACTCGGTCGCGAACGAATCAGTTCGAATGAACGAATCGTTAAGACTGATCGTTAACTGAACTGGTTCCTCTCTCTCGTTTGCCTCGTTCGTCTCGTTCGCCTCGTTCGCCTCGTTCGTTCTCAGAGTCGACTCCTCCCAGACCCACTAGTCGCTGACTCGCTGACAGTTCGTTCACTCACTGTGTGAGTGGTGAGGACGGACTGACTGAGAGACGTCACGACTCACGAGAGCCAGCCAATCGTATGCTGTTCTAGGACTGAGTCTAGGACGCTCTCGTTGAATTTTAGTCAATGAGAGACAGAAAGCGACAGGTTTAATGGGGAAAAAACAAATGGGCTTAGTGAGCGAGCTATCTATTATTCACATTGGCCATCTGTTGCATGGACGTATTTAAAGGATGCATTGTACATATTTATAATTCGAAATTCGTCCCAGCCTTTATACCACATTTTTCACAACCTACCAGCTCTCGTTGTGAAGACTACTCACCGCGCAATTTGTTTCAATGGAAATCGCGACAGTGTACTTTCAACATAAAGTGTACATATTTATCATTTGAAATTCGTCCCAGCCTTTATACCAGAAACTCTAGAGTCTATAGTGTAGCGACCCTGGGACATTTAAAGAGTTTGTGTGTTATGTGTTGCATTGTATTTCGTTGTCCGTTATGCCAGTTGTTCTCTGTGCATGCATTGGATGTTCTTCTTGTCAATCAGTGTGGGGGGCGAATCATCAGTTCAGCTGGGGGAGGGCCTTGGGAGAACAGGAGGGTGGGGGCTTGCACGTTGAAGGGACCGGGTTGGGGGGTTGCCCGGGTAACCGTTTGTTGTTAGTGTGGCTTTTTGCCGTAGGTTACGGGTTTTCAGTGACCTGGTTTGTCACCGGCGAGGTCATTACAATAGCGTATAACTGCGTTGCCTGATGACAGTTTAGTGCATTTTTCACAATTAACCAGCTCTCGTTTTGAAGGCAGTGTTAATTTTGGCAGCTAGATTTAGTCTTTGGCTGCACAGGGTTCTGTTTATGGGAGCCTAAAACACCCGGGACACCCACCATCATTGCTAAATCAAGTCTATTATTTTGCTGATATGTCAAACATCCAATAATCAACTACACCCCCCATCCCGCTGCGTTTGGTTAAAGTTGTAATGTTGACGTATGAGAATGAGAACGAGGGAGGCGCTGAGTCTGAGCCGTTCATTCCATGATTCTACCGGAAACTCGACTGAACGAACGAACAAACTAACGAACGAGGGGCTGAGTCTGACTGACTCAGAGAACCGTGTATGATTCGATTCACCACTATCGGAAACTCGACTGAACGAACGAACGAACGAACGATTCGCGAACGACTCCCCTTGGCGAACTGAATCACGCGAACTGGTTCGCGGAAACGAATCAATAAATCCATCTCTATTGTGGATTGAAGACAACAACTCCCACAATGCACCACAATGCAAAGCTCCGCAGGCCCGTCCCATAGATCTAGAAGACTCCACCTATCAGGTTTCTGCAAATGAAGTCCCACTAGGGCTGTACGGTATGGACTTAAATGTATATCTCGGTATGATTTTGAGGAATGGACTAACTACACACTTTTTCTACCTAGATTCCACTTGGGTTTTGGATTGTCGGTGCCGTTAAAGTCGTTAACTATTGTGAAGAAGCATTATGCTAACGCAGATCTGCGCCGATTTAGGACGTCACGACTCTCCCAGTCAAGGTGTCATAGCAACGTGCATTCACACGTGAAATGACAATCACGTTAGGTTGTGAATGGTTGTGAGCAACTCCCGCCTCCCTAACAAGTATGATATATGAAGTCTGCGCAGGTCATAAGTAGTGGTGCGTTTTATTATCCGTCTCGGAGGTCCGAGGACGTTGCCTAGCGACACGCATGAACACGCCCCTTTTCCTCGGACAGCGAACTTGCTTGCTCGGTTGGACTCAGAGGAGACTGAGGACGAATTCCGAGACAGAATTCAAGATGGCTGCGCCCGGTGTGACTTGTAAGTATGAACTGTTTTCATTGTGTTTGACAACAGCTTTCCGGGTGGCGTCCATTTTTTTCTCCAATGACCGATGCGCAAAACATAATAAAACGCTTGAAGTGTGGGCGTGACGTCACATCCGAGGTCCGAGTCGGTTTGCAGAGAATACTAAAACACACCATAGCTCCCGGTTAGCATTAATAATAGTTAACTACTTTAACGGCCCCGACAATCACAAACCCAAATGGAATCTAGACGGAAAAAGTGTGTAGTTGACCTGAGCAGCTTTTACTTCTTCGCCACCTATAGAGTTTGTCACGTACGATCATTCAAATCCCCCATGTTATTTTCCATAGACATTTAAACATGGAACACAGAGCCTCGTAGGCGGGACTTATTCTTCAGAGGTCTATTGCAGCAGGAGAAGAAAGAGATTTTTGCCGTTTGCGGACTCCCGGAGCTCTATATCGAAGTAATATAACATTATATAATATATAATATTATATTCATGTCACATTGACAAAACATCATGTCCACAGCAAATGTAGAGACCTCATTGCTGATTACTACACCAATTTCAGGATGCGGGTCTCTTCGGGAGCAATAACATCACGTTGGCACAAGGTGGAGATCGGTATCATCACAGGGTGCACTATCTCTGTGACACTATTCTCCCTAGCCATGAACATGCTCACCAAGTCTGCTGAGCCAGAGTGCAGAGGGCCCCTATCGAAATCCGGTCAACAGCAACCGCCCATCAGGGCATTCATGGATGACCTCACAGTCATGACAGAATCGTTTCCAGGCTGCCGGTGGATTCTGAAAGGACTCGAAAAGGTGATGGACTGGGCCCGGATGCGATTTAAACCAGTCAAATCAAGGTCCTGAGGAAAGGGAAGGTGGTAGACAAGTTCCGCTTTAACATCACAGGCACAGCCATCCCAACCATCTCAGAGAAGCCAGTCAAGAGCTTTTTGACAGCTCTCTGAGAGATACAACATCTATCCAGTCGACCTGCACTGAGTTGGATGGCTGGTTGATATCCGTGGACAAGTCCGGCCTACCTGGAAAGTTCAAAGCATGGATATACCAACACGGCATTCTTCCCAGGATCCTTTGGCCCCTCCATGTCTATGCAGTCCCCATCTCAACAGTGGAGACCTTAGAGAGGAGGGTAAGTAGCCACCTCTGGAGATGGCTTGGATTACCGAGGAGCCTGAGCAGCCTCGCACTGTACGGGAACACCAATAAACTGCAACTGCCCTTCAAATCCTTGGAGGAGGAGTTTAAGGTTACAAGAGCCAGAGAAGTGGTTCAGTACAGGGACTCACGTGATCCGAAGGTGGCTAAAGCAGGGATCCAAGTGAGGACTGGAAGGAAGTGGAGGGCAGAGGTCGCAGTTCAAGAGGCCGAGGCAGGGATGCGTTACGGGAACATGGTGGGAGTGCTCATACGTTGCAAAGCTGAGCTAGGCTCCTTTCCAACTCCCCAAATGAACAGTAGCGCACACACACACGCACGCACAGGTAAAGACGTTTAACGGCTCCGCCATCGGCACACACGCACACACACACACACACACACACACACACACGCACAGGTAAAGAGTTAAACTGCTCCGCCATCGGCACTCATCCAGAGGGGTATTCCACAAATGGAGGTTTAACAAACACAGAGTTAACGCTGAACTCTAGGTTGATTGACCCTGTGCCAACTAAACCAGAGCTGTCGGTTCCACTGCATGGGTTATGCATTAGTTCAATCAACACGGGGTTGGTTAACACAGGGTTGTGCGCGTCCACGCCAAACCTAAAAAGACGTGATGTATGGATCATGGAAACCCTGATCGAAATGGCGAAACGGGCCGCTTATTTCAATGAAATGGAACTCCAGGTTCTCCTGGAGAGCTATGACGAGGAGAAGGACATTATCACAAGAAAAGGGAATGCTAAAGCCTCTGCAACCCAGAGAACCAAAGCCTGGCGCGTTAGTTACATGTCAAAAGCATGATCCTTTATATTTGAGCCATGAATCTATTAATATCCCATTTAAGCATTCTTAACATTCCTACCACATAACCCTTTTCTTCTAAAAAATATGTACTCCGATGGCTCCCAAGCGGGCAGCGGATCAAGTAAAAATGAAGTATAAAAACCTAAACTGGTAAGCTTTTCCCACCATCGTATTGGTATATTTTGTCAGTCCAGCATTTAAATTGTCATACCATATTTGTCACTCCTGCATTTAAATAAGCCCTTTTTTTTAAGCCAATCATGAAAAGGCAGACAGTCGGCAGACTGGATCTGGCCCTCAAGTTGTCTTGACCCCGGTGGAGGAGCTGGCAATAGACATAAATTTAAGGCACCCTGGCACGGAGGGGGTACCTGGCGGTACATCCTCAGAGAGTCAGGGGCCATGTGAGGGTACCCCACTGGTTGAATGTAGGTTTTTCTGTTTTTCTTGTATTTTAGATTTTGTTTGTCTTCGAAGTAACACATGCAAACCGTGTGCGTGCCACAGCGCAAATGTTCCAAATGGTTTTTTTTGGTAACTGGGTAGAAAACCTTAAAGTGCCAATTCATCAACTTCACAGATCAAGATGGATTAGTGCTTGTAATGGAGCTGCCGGCTACGATCGAACATTCTCCAGTGGATGTAACTCCGTTAGGACTATTTTATACTTTCTGTTGTAAGCGCCTCTCGGCATAGTACTCAGCCAATATTGCTCCTTGTATGATAGGAAGCCGATGAAAATCTTGGTCCGGACGTGGATGGGTCATCTGAAAGGACTGAGATGTGCTCAGCTCCAACATTATAGATAAAACTACCATTTGCAAAAAACTGAGGGCTACGCAAATAGTCTGGAGTGAACTGAGGCCAGGTCCTCGTTGGTAGTGTTGGCTATGTAAGGCTGGAGAAGGCTATTTAAATATATTAAAGATTTGTCCGAGAATCTATATCTCTCCAGCAAAAAGTCATCCAGATATGCCAAGATGTCGAGCCGTGGTCTTATTAATCGCTCCCAGTGGATTGCACGAATATTTTGCGCTCCGATATCAACAGGCCTCATCAAAAGTGCATGCCATTGCGAACACATGAAATCTGCTGTGAACGCGGGTTTGAATACCCAAAACTGGGTTATGTTCCAAACTTAACCTGCGCAAAAGCTGCTCCGACCAGGTTTGATTCAGAGCATATATTTCTATAGTAACTAACATACCGTGTTCATTTTGGAACGGAAAACCTAGGGTTACCGCAAACCCTGGGTTAACTTACCCGGTTGTGTGATAAAACCGGCTTTGTGGAATACCCAACTGGTAAGACGTTATGTTTTTAAACACATCAACAAACTCTGCCAGGTAACACGTTCTGTCTATAGACTGTAGAAATCGCGATAAAATAAGGGAAAAGACAATTTCTCACCACGACAAGCAATGGCAGGCCTTTAATTTTGTCATATAAAAACCGTTAAATTCAAACATCGCACCGACTGGCATATCAACACAGAAGTCAAGTGATTCTTAAAGAGACAGTGTCCCTATAATGCAGAACGAAAACATGTCAATAACACAGTATGGTGAATTATGTCTAAAGAGTCCACCACAAGACTACACTTTGTTTCTCAAATGTAATATTACTCTCCTCCTTGAGCCCCCCGAAATGTCTTGCGATATTGATAGCCCCCCCCCCCCCTGTGGACTGTTTTAGTTGTTGTCGTTTTCTTATGTTTTGTGTGTATGCTATGTGTGACTGTAGGCAACTGCTGCCTGTCTTGGCCAGGACACTGGAAGAAATGTTTAATCACAATGATGTTTATTATTTTTCAATTAACCGATAGTAGTTGATAGCCTTGTATTTTAAAATATCAATGCACTTTTCAGCCCTGAATAACAGTAAAAGCTGGCCCCCTAAATAATAATCAGCCTGTTGCCTTTTGTTCGCTGAATGGTTAAAATATATTAAAATGTTGGCACTGCTTTTAAGAGTCATTTGTGGTGAACGATTATATTCACCACAAATTATGCGCTCAGAAATTTGTTACATTATCGACTGGGGTTTCCACATTATTGCTTACCCTAGAGGTTGACCGCACGCAATGCACACGCAAAAACTCTAGTAGTATATAATATCACGGCCAAAAGCTGTGTGCGCCTCCGGATGATATTATGAATTAAAGACTGCGTCAGGTTCTCAGACGTCTCTGGTACTTCCACAACAAGTAAAGACTCGTAGTGGTCAGGTTACCTCGGCCATGGCGGAGAAGGAATTGGGGGAAAGAAACTTTGGCTTTGACTCTCTGAAGTCCAGATTGAACCGCGACTTCAGATTGATGTGGAAGTACCAGCTTTTGGCCGTGATATTAAATATTATATTATAGATGTCTATATATAATATTATATTATTTAGATATAGAGCTCCAGGACTCCCGCCGGAGTTCCCGGAGTGTTCTAGAATATCTTATGGAACACGGCCAAAAGCTGTGTGCGCCTCCGGATGATATTTTGAATAAACGACTGCGTCTCTTGTACTTGAAAATGAGGAGCATATCAAGATTCCCACCAGAGACAAAAACACACTTGACCACTGTTACACAGTTTTGAAGGACGCCTATCGCGCCGTTTCCCGGGCAGCTCTAGGACTCTCCGACCACTGTCTGCATCATCTCATCCCAACCTACAGGCAGAAACTAAAAACCTCTAAACCGGTGGCAAAGACTTTAAAGACATGGACAAGGGAATCAAAGCTGGAGCTGCAGGCTTGCTTTGACTGCACCAACTGGAGCGTTTTTGAAGCTGCAGCTACAGACCTAGACGACCTCACGGACACTGTGACATCTTACATCCGTTTTTGCGAGGACCTCTGTGTGCAGACCTAGACCTTCTGCATATACAATAACAGCAAACCTTGGTTCACTCCTTATCTTAGGAAGATGCGTCAAGCCATAGAGGAGGTCCACATAAGTGGTGACCGGGACCTATATAAGCAGGCCAGGAACAAGTTGACAAAGGAGATCAAGGTAGCCAAAAGAATCCACAGTGAGAAACTAAAAAATAGTCTCTCCGCCAATGACCCTGCATCAGTTTCGAAAGGCCTGCAACAAATTATTAACTACAAGAGACCATCCCCCCACCCTGCAGAAAATCCCAGTCTGGCAGACGACCTGAATGACTTTTACTGCAGGTTTGAAAAGCACCCATTATCACACCATTCACGCACAAAAGGTTTTCCCTCATCACCCAACCCCCTCCCCCCACCGGCGCTAACTATCTGCGAGGAGGATGGTGTGACCTGATGGTGTGTCCCCCTCTTGTCTGCAAGTCTGTGCTGCACAGCTGGCGCCCATTTTCATGCAGATCTTTAACTGGTCCCTGGAGCTGTGTGAAGTGCCCACCTGCTTTAAATGCTCCACCATCATCCCAGTACCCAAAAAACCCTTCACAGGACTAAATGACTACAGGCCTGTCGCCCTGACGTCTGTGGTCATGAAATCCTTTGAAAGACTGATGTTGAACCGCCTGAAGGACATTATAGGACCCCTGCTGGACCCCCTGCAATTTGCATACAGGGCAAATAGGTCGGCAGATGATGCTGTCAACATGGGACTGCAATACAGACTGCACCACCTCGATTACCCAGAGACGTATGCCAGGATCCTGTTTGTGGACTTCAGCTCGGCATTCAACACAATCATCCCTGAAATCCTACATCAGAGGCTCACCCAGTTCGAGGTGCCTGTCAGCACCTGTCAGTCGATCATCAGCTTCCTGATTGACAGGCATCACCATGTCAGACTGGGGAGCATCTCATCCAAAACCCGGTCCATCAGCACTGACACCCCACAGGGGTGTGTCCTTTGGTTTGATCCAGGATGTTGATGAGTCTGCTTACAGACAGGAGGTGGAACAGCTGGTCCAATGGTGCAGTCAGCATCACCTGGTGTTAAACCACAAGAAGACTGTGGAGATGACAGTGGAATTTTGGAGAAGTCCCCCCAAACACCCCCCCCCTAACCATCCAGAACGACACAGTGTCCACTGTCGATTCCTTTAGTTTCCTGGGTATAACCATTTAACAGGACCTAAAATGGTGTCCCCACATTTACTCCAAAAAAAAGGCCCAGCAGAGGTTATACTTCCTTCGACAATTAAGGAAGTTTAATCTGCCTAAAGTGCTGCTGACCACCTTCTACTCAGCCATCATTCAGTCTGTCATCTGCACCTCAATCACTGTCTGGTTTGGGTCAGCCACCAAACGGGGCCGGGCCAGACTGCAACGGACAATACGGGCTGCGGAGAAGATCATTGCAGCTGACCTTCCCACCATCGAGGACCTGTACCAGTCCAGGGTCAGGAAAAGGGCAGCAAAAATCGCCCTAGATCCCTCAAATCCTGGTCACAAAATGTTCAACCTCCTTCCCTCTGATAGGCGATACAGGGCACTGTTTGCCAAAACCAGCCGACACAAAGTCAGCTTCTTTCCCCAAGCGTCACTCTGTTGAACGCTCAGAAATAGTCCCCACACTTTCACTGAACAAGGGCTATCAAAACTGTTCCCCATCTACTTCATGTATAATTAAATTTTAAAAATGTTAAATTCCAATATTGTTGTTAATATATTGCCATTGTACTGAACTGCCTTGCACTGTATTATTAGGGGTCCGAGCGGCGAAGCTGCTTGGTCCCCTATTGTTTCTCTAACGGTTTTTTTTCCCCTCAAATTCTGTAAAAGTCAAACTGCAGCCTATACCGTAAGTCGAAAACTCTTGAAATTTTCAGGTATTGCTAACAAAAATCCCCCACTACCCATAAACCCAAATTTGTGGCACTGCACCCAAAGGTGGCGCTATTGTAAAATATCATGAATTAGGTTTATTTCTCCTCACCAGATTGACCTGGACTCAAAATTCTTTCAGAATATTAATCTCTAGAATCAGATGCATTTATAAAACCCTGTTAAAGCTAAACATGATAAAAAGATTGACAGGCTAAAAAAATAATCAAAAATGCACTAAACATAAAATCTTTAGACCACGCCTCACAAAAATCATCAAACAGAATTTGTTTTATTTAGTTCCATTTGAGAAATATTGGCCAATAAAGTTGAAGCAGTTAGCTAATTTTTCTTATACAACCATTTTGTTATTGTATAAAAAAACATACAACTATTATTAGGTGGATACCAATACCCCCCACTACCCATACACCCAAATTGTGGTACTGCACCCAGGCGCTATTTAAAAAAAATCTGAACTAGCCCTATTTTTCCTTACTAGATAGACCTGGACTCAAAATTCTTTCATCATATTAATCTCTAAAATCAGATGCATCTTTTTCACCCTGGTCTTCTGCTCTAAAAATGTGTTATTTTCCCACAATTTCATAGAAAAGCCAAACGTCCACAGTCTCAACCCATTTTGCCTATATGACCATTTTGTTATTGTATCAATACCATACACTATCATTAGGTGATTACCATTAACAGTACAAATTTTCAGATCTGAACTATTGTAAGAAAGCCCTTAATTCTTTTTGAAATGTGTGCTTGGAGTGTGGTAGAAAATAACCGAATTCTATCACTTCAACTAACTAAGAGAACATGAGGAATAGAGGAGTCCGGAGCAAGTACGACATAAGACTTTATTGTTGAACAAGCAACAACAAGGCAGAGTAGTTTGCAAAGCACTGCTGATCATAAGATCTCTGCCTTTTTATCCTCACAAACCAAGCTATTCCCCATATGGTATGCCCGCCCACAGCCGGTCAGTCATGCATTCCTTTAAGCATGGGGTCAACATCTGCAGCTAATCTAAACATTAGGTTGAGGTCAGTACGCCCTGACCCCAGAATCTCTGGCACCTTGTCAAGTCTTTCCTATGAATCCAGAGGTGATTTAGCTGCATTCCGCTATTAATCTATCTATATGATATATAGGCCTGATAATACTCATAGTTTGCCATAAAAAATAATGGTTAATTTCTTCAATATATTCTCCCTTTTGGGACTCACAAAGTTCCAACAAAAAGAAAGCAGTAATACTTCCCTTTTACTTAAACTATCACACGTTCCCTTCCTTATTAATTGATCCGTAAGACTACGTGCCAGGCCTTTAGACCAGCACTACATCTGGTTTTCAGAAAAAACCTTTAAGCTTGATAAGGGCTTTCAACCTGCGAAATTCTCAGGGATTTCCATCCTGTTTTTAGGTAAAAAAGGACTACCAAATGTACTACATTATTCTAACATTTTGATCCATGCAATTCGTTCATATGAAATCATGAAACCTGTCAAATCAGAACAACACAATGTTCCACATTCAGCATGCAATTATATCAAATGTATACCTAGAATTTCCACATAGTAATCATAACATAATATTTTCAGCATGGATTGAAAATTGACATTTCAGAAATATGTGACATAATAATATACTCAAAAAATCGACATTTCAGAAATATATGACATAATAATATACTTAAAAAAATGTAGCTTTTCTTCAAACATACATAGAGTAAATGATTCCCGAGATCTTAATGTATTGGTGTAACGTGTGCATGTGGGGAGTTTTGGACATTGGTGTAGTCGTTACTCCTGTCCACCGTCTTCAGGCCCTGGAGCCCATGAGTCCAATGTTCATCCCTTTCTTGTCAAGGGCGCTGCTCACATGGAGAGGTCACCAGTACGACCTAAGACCTCCTCCTGGTGTCCGATTATCACAGTCCGCTCTCCTCTCCAGCTTCATTCTGATCTATTTCCCCATAGAGCTTTCGCTCCCAATCTTTCGACTCATCTATGCTAGTTACCATGACGGCCATTTCCTTAGAGAGCCTGGATGCTATCACAGATCTGACTATGGGAATACAACAGCAGAAAATCAATCCTATCACTGTTAGTACTATCAAGAGCACTATACCTATTTTGGCTAGCACCATTTCCCACATACCAAACCTTGTTTCCAGCCATCCAAACATACCCTGTTCATGGCCTGCATTATCCTTTACCTTCTTTCTTAGACGTTTTAGGTTGTTCATCGCGAGTGTGAATGATCCATCTGGTGCAGTGTCATTTGGGACGAAGGTGCAACAAATTTCACCTATAAGAGTAGAAACTCCTCCCCTCTCTGCTAAGGGCCAATCCAAGGCTTGTCTATTTTGCCAAGCCACAGCGCTTGTGACTCTCAGTTGTTCACCTAATGCGGATAAATCATCATCCGTGTAGTTAATAAACCTTTGTTGATATTAATAATTGTAGTTGATCCATTTTTAGCGATTCCGATTGCTGGCAGTAGTGCCTCAAATCATGCTGCTATTTCACTTCGTGTCTTGAATTTTTCGGGTATGCTTCTGGGTTGTCCTATTTTGTCAATTTTTATGTTCTCGTCTGGTTCAAATGCTCTTTTCCGCCTGTTTAGGTTAGTACTTCCTAAGTTACCGACAACGTCTTCTAGTGATGGTAATATTGTCATCTCTGGAACCACTTGCACTCTTGCTCATCTACCCAGAGCCGGTGCAGGCCGTTTCGGCGCCCTAGGCGACTCGGCATCAACTTGCGCCCTGGACAGGTCTTCCGAGCCGGGGGGGGTACTACGGTGACGGTTTCGGGGCGCCCTAGCAATGCTCCCGCACCCCCTCCCTTCTCTGTTTATTTTGTATATTTGAATTGACTTATTAAGGGTGCCCCAAACGCATTTGCCGCCCTAGGCGATCGCCTAGGTCGCCTATGCCGAGCGCCGGGCCTGCATCTACCTCTCCACATCTTAGCAAGTGTGGGAAGAAAAATCTTATTTCCGCAGATCCAAAACTGATCCGCCACCACTCTGTCCTGACTCACGAATACACTTTCATCCCACAAGGTTGCCATATATGCCTTTTTAGCCATTTGCAGAGGGTAGGTGATCAGCACCTTGTAGGTGCTGATCACCTTTAATGACAGGTGGTTGTTTTAGCAGGGGTTTCCGGTTGATATCGTGTCTTGTGATATTCCAAATTATTGCCTTAGCTGACATATCTGACCCCTGTTCCTCCTCCACCTTTCACCAACCGGCTCTTCCTATGATGGTTGCAGCTCGTCACTTCATGATCAATTGAGCCAGTGCTCACAGTGACTCTGCCAAGAAATCGTGACTGTGCCTGCCTTAGGTTGTCATGGGCTTCAAGGTGGGATCCTACCCGTCGGTGGCTAACCAGCCTTCCATACTGTCTTATTGAAGGATGCCATGCCTGGGATACAATGAATCCCCACCCATAAGGTAGTGTAGATTGCAAAGTGGAGGGATGGAGACAGAGGGCCCTATTTTAACGGTCTGAAACGCAAGTGAGAAGCGCCAAGCGCAAGTAGCTTTGTGGGCGGTTCTATGCCGATGTCACTATTTTACCGGCGCAAAAATGACTCTTGCGCCCGGCGCAAATCTAAAAAGGGTTGGTCTGAAGTAGCCTAATTACCCGTAGGTGTGTTTTGGGCGTAACGTCAGTAAACCAATGAAAGTGCCAGCTCCCATCCCCTTTAAGAGCCATGAGCGCATTTGAATCTGACGAGTTGATATTTTGACATGAGACAGATGCACATGAATTTCAAACTTCAAATGGCTCAGTTTATGGCCAAATAATATGGCCTAATTCACACATGGAATAAGGTTTTCTTCCACAACTTCAGAAATACTGAGTCCTCAAATAAATTTCGGCAAAGAAAACTTAACACACATATGATATGCGGTAACTGTGGTTATATTTAATGATATACGCAATATATTATAAACATTGTTTCTTATGTTGTGTTCCTCATTGTGTTCCTCTTGTGTTCCTAATATGCATGTGTCCCCCCTGTTAATATACATTGCCATGGACTGTATTATGCGTTACGTGTTTAGTTTGCGTGTGTTTAAACAGATGGACACACACACGCGCGCCCGCATTCATTAATTCTTTTACACAGACACACACGCGTGCCCGTATTCATTCATTCTTTTTAACACTCACTCGCAGTAAAACAATGTTTTCTCACAATCAAATACTCATCAATCCTAAAAGTTATGGGCATGTACACGATGTCTGTGTCAAGAAAATATGTGTTTGCTGTACAGTGTTTGCAGATGCATTGATTTAAAAGTACAATTTATTACCGCTGTATCAGCTGTTCTTTCCCAAATAATTTACCAAGAATGTGTGGCTAGGTAGATGAGAGAAGCAAAGTGTATGCATGAGGAGCACAAGCAACATCATGCATGCGCCCTTAAAATAGCATCTGAACAACGTGTTACTGACTTTAAACCAGGTATTTCCTGGTTTGTGGAGCAAGTGATTTCTGAAACTCAACAGCACCTGCCGTTCTTTACTTTCCTCTCCCTTCTCCAAACACTTTCTCCCTCTGAACCAACCCGGTGTTTCACCAGTGCTCTGTGTACCAAGATCTATTGATCCATATCACATGGCACTACGACGCGATAAAAAGTCTCCAAGGTTGTCGCGACACACAGAACCACAGAGTCACTGATCCCAGTGGTGGTTCTAGGATTTTTCTAAAACAGTGGCCCTTAAGGGGCCACAGGTTACATTCAGGGGCCAAGTACAGAGTACATCCAAGCACACAAATAATCTATTCAGTACAGTGCAAATACATTCTCTCTCTCTCTCTCTTTCTCTGTCTCTCTCTCTCTCTCACTCACTCACTCACTCACTCACTCACTCACTCACTCACTCACTCACTCACTCACTCACACACATATACACCTCAAAAATAAGAATTCTCTGATTGTCATGCTTGGAGCTGAAACGCACGACAAATTCATCCAAATCTAATGACCTGGCCTGTCAGGATTCACTTTACACACTACCAACCACACAAACACACACACACACACACATACACACACATACAACAAGTACGCACACATACAGCACAGCAAATTCAGAACAAAAGCAAAGGTAAAAAAGTTTACTGACTTAAAAGATTAGTTGTTTTCCGCTTCTGTTAGCTTTGTAATTTCTTATTATTAATAAAATTGAATTTTATTGAATTATTACCTCCATGTCCCTACACATCACTGCATTAAAAGTCCCTCCCACGGGCCATATAATGCCTGATTTATCCTTCCTCTTCTCCCATTTCTCAGAGATCTTTTTTATCTCATCTTTGAGTAATGGACGGTCTCAACTCAAAATTTCTACTGCTGTCGGTGCCATATTCATCTTTTTGGTGTAAAAACACTATTATTACTGCAATTTTTTTGAGTTTATTCTACTCGTTAGTTTAATTGTTCTATTTTATCTCTGCCGTTTTGAATGTTAGGGAATATTGCACTACGGTCCTCTATGTTGTTGCACTATGGACCTCTATGTTGTTGCACATAGCGGAACAGGAAGTTAATGACTCTGTTTAGATGTAAACCTACCGGCACTTTCAGCTGCTCGTGACATGTTTGGTCATTGTAATTTCACTGCTGTCGTTCATTAAAGCAAGTGAACAAATGGAAAGTTGTTCTTATTTATAACCAAACATCTGGATTAAGCCAAGCAGATATCTCCGACGTCGCGAAAGAATGCGATCATACGAGTGGCCAGACCGCGAGTGTATTTACAAGTGACGTCGCCCGGGAAGCCGGATATACGAGCGCATCATTGAAAACAAAGAAACAAAAATACAAAACTGTGAGACCAATGATGAATGTGCCTTGCCCTATCGAGGAGTGTGACTATGTGGCTACACATGCTGAAGCAGCAGTGGTGGTGGCCATGCTGAGCATACACGTGACCACACACGCTGCAGCCCCTAGGGAACCACGCCCAAATGCCAAAATGGAGAAACTCAGGCGCCCGTCCATAGCATTGGCTGGAACAGCCGAGACCTGGTCATACTTCCTAACCCGCTGGGCTGACTACAAGAGGGGCACTAAACTAATTGGATCAGATGTTGTCACACAACTGCTAGAGTGCTGTGAGGAGGATCTGAGAAAAGACCTCACCCGTGCTGCAGGCAAAAGCCTAGTGGACAGTGATGAAAAGGACGTTCTCTCTGCCATGAGGGCACTCGCTGTCCGTGCAGAAAATACAATGGTAGCTCGAGTGGCCCTATCTAACATGCGACAGGGACACGAAGAGCCCATCCGATCATTTCATGCTCGCTTAAAGGGGCAGGCAGGCACGTGTAAATACGAAATGACATGCACTAAGGAGGGGTGTGACCAAGTCAACGACTTCACAGAGGAAATATGGCGTGATGTGATCGCCCGCGGCATAACAGACCAAGAAATACAGCTCGATCTGCTTGGCGAAAGAAATCAGGATATGCCACTAAAGGACATGATAGAGTACATCGAAGCCAAAGAGTCAGGAAAGCGCTCAGCGTCACGCCTGCTTGACCCTCAGAGCACGGACACTATCAGCAGCTCTTATCGACGGGGGAAACAGCAGGACGTCCGCGCCAGGGCCGGCGCCAGAGCGGAGACACCCAAGGTCAAGGCCGAGGGGACGTGCATCTACTGCGGCGAGGCAGGCCACGGCAAAACACCTCAGTGGCGCACCAGGCGCGCCGAGTGCCCCGCGTAAGGCAAGACGTGCCGGAAATGCAACCGTCAGAACCAACTCGACAAGGTCTGCCTGGGTGGCCGATCATCTAGGCCCGCTCCGGAGGAGGCTGATGAGGTGTGCAACGAACAGCAGACGACCGCCTTCGGCGAACTGTGCACACTCACCAGCACCGCCGACATGGTACGCACACTCCCCCTCGCTCACCACCTGTATGATGATATGTGCGACAAATGGATGAAGCGCCCGTCCAACTCACAGCCATACATCCACCTCACACTAACGATTGAAAACGAGGATTACAAAGCACTGGGCCTCGACCTCCGGAAGCGCACCCGCACTGTGACTCTGCCTGCTATGGCTGACACGGGGTGCCAGAGCTGCCTGATCGGCGTCAAGGTCGCCCAACAGATGGGCCTGAGCACAGATGACCTCATTCCCGTATCCATGACCATGAAGGCCGCGAATAATGAGGGCATAGGGATTCTCGGGGCCGCTGTCGTCAGGTTCGCTGGTAACAGCAGCGACGCCCGAAGAATGGAGACACGCCAGATCGCGTACGTGACTGACACCTCAGACCGTATATTCCTGTCTCGTGCAGCCTGTGTGGACCTGGGCATGATCTCAGACAGGTTCCAAACAATCGGGGAGGTCAACCTCGCGACCTCAGACCCATGTGACTGCCCGCGGCATGCGGAACCTCCAACCAGGCCAACCACGCTCCCCATGCCGGCCACGGAGGCTAACAGGGAAGCTCTACGGAGACACTTACTTGGACTATACGCTCAGAGCACATTCAATACATGTCCCCACCAGCCTTTGCCGAGGATGTCTGGTCCACCGCTTCGTCTCATGCTCGATGAGAATGCAACGCCGGCCGCCTGCCACACCCCCATCCCAGTCGCCATACACTGGCAAGGTGAGGTGAAAGCGGGCCTTGACCAGGACGTTCGTCTCGGAGTGCTGGAAGAAGTGCCCATTGGCACGCCAGTGACGTGGTGTCACCGCATGGTGATCTGCGCGAAGAAGAACGGCAAGCCACGACGCACGGTCGATTTCCAAGCACTAAACAAGCATGCGCTCCGTGAGACCCACCACACGCAATCTCCCTTCCACCAAGCGAGACAGGTGCCCAGTGGGAAATGCAAGACTGTATTCGACGCCTGGCTACCACAGCGTCCCGCTGCATGAAGATGACCGCCACAAGACGACGTTCATCACACCATTGGGGCGCTACCGGTACCTTTCAGCGCCACAAGGGTATGTGGCGTCAGGTGACGGTTACTCACGGCGCTATGATGAGGTGGTTGCGGACATCGGCAACAAGACCAAGTGTGTGGACGACACGCTCCTGTGGGCTGATACAGTTGAAGAGAGCTACTTCCAGGCGGCACAATGGCTGGACGTTTGTGGCAGGAACGGCATCCTCAACCCGGATAAATTTGTCTTCGCCGCACCCTCGGTGGACTTTGCGGGCTTCACAATCACCATGTCCGACGTACGGCCATGCAGCCGTTACCTGGAGGCTATCCGAGACTTCCCACGACCCCGCAATGTCACTGACGTCAGGTCCTGGTTCGGACTGGTCAACCAAGTGGCCTACGCCTTCAGTATGGCCGAGCGCATGCAACCGTTCCGGAAACTCCTACTGCATGGGGTACGCTTCGAGTGGTCCCCGGAATTGGAGAACGTTTTCCACGAATCAAAGGAGGAGATCGTCCAGGAGATCGAGCGCGGCGTCCGCATCTTTGACAAGTCCAAGCCGACATGCCTCGCCACGGACTGGTGAAAAGAGGGCGTTGGCTTCTGGCTGTTCCAGAAGCACTGTCAGTGCGCGCCGGTCAGGCCCTTCTGCTGCGCTGATGGATGGAAGGTGACCCTGGTTGGCAGCAGATTCACACACGCGGCCGAGTCCAGATACGCGCCTGTAGAGGGCGAGGCGCTCGCAGTCGCTGACGCCTTGGACAAAGCACGCTACTTCGTGTTGGGCTGCAGGGACCTGATTGTTGCGGTCGACCACAAGCCGCTGCTCAAACTCCTTGGCGACAGGGCACTTGACGACTTGCCCAACCCCCGTCTCAGGAACCTCAAGGAGAAGACCCTGCGCTATCGTTTCCGCATCATACATGTCCCTGGAATGAAGAACAGGGCTGCAGATGCCATGTCGCGCAGGCCGGTCGGCACACCGTGCCCGTCGCCCATGGATCTTCCGGACGACAATGCCGCCATGGTGGCCCACCTCTCACCCAGCGCACACACTGATGTGCTGTCTCTGATACGGTGGGCAGGGCCGAGGGCCGATGATGTTGAGGAAGGTGACCTGGCCTGGTGCGCTGCGGGGCTTGAATCGCTGCAGTCCGTGACATGGGACCGCGTCAGGGAGGCCATGAGCAGCAGCGACGATATGCGCGCGTTGGAGGAGATGGCAGAAGACAGCTTCCCCGAGTCAAGGGCTGGGATGCCGGTGGCGATTCATGGCTTCAATCAGTACCGCGAGGATATCACATCAGCTGACGGGGTGGTCCTGTACAAGGATAGGGTAGTCATACCACCCACACTCCGTGGCGAAGTGCTGAGCGCCCTGCACGCTGCCCACCAAGGCGTCTCCATGATGACCGACCACGCGGAATCGTCCGTGTTCTGGCCAGGCATGTCGGCTGACATCTGCGCCACTCGGAATGGCTATGAACACTGCCACCGGATGGCGCCCTCTCAGTCCGCGGCGCCGCCGACCCCGCCTGTCATGGCCATTTACCCCTTCCAGGCTGTGTGTTCGGACTTTTTCATGCACAGGGGTGTACACTATCTTGTGATAGTTGACCGCTACTCGAATTGGCCGATCATCTCGAGGTCGACGGGTGGCACCGCGGACCTCATATGCCAACTACGCCGTGCCTTTGCCACGTACGGGGGGGGCCCGGAGTTCACCTCCGCCGAGACCAGGTCTTTCCTTCGCAGATGGGGCGTGTACCACCGCCTCTCATCGGTGGCCTTCCCCCCAGCAACTGCCGCGCAGAGATCGGGGTGAAGACGATGAAGCGACTCATCACTGACAATACAGGCCCGAAGGGCGAACTCGACACCGACGCTGTGCAGAGGGCAATACTCCAATACCGTAATACGCCGGACCCCGACACGAAGCTTTCCCCGGCGATGTGTGTCTTCGGCCGGCCCATCCGCGACTTCATCCCGATTCTCCCCGGGAGGTACAGGCCGCACGTAACATGGCGTGAGACGCTGCTGCGAGGGAGGAGGCCCTCCGCAAACGCCACTTCCGCACAGCTGGCACTTGGGCGGAGCACACCAAACGCCTCCCACCTCTCGAGGTGGGGGACTTTGTCCGCGTACAGAACCAGACGGGGCCTCACCCTAACAAGTGGGACAGGACGGGCAGTGTCGTTGAGGTGCGCCAGCACGATCAGTACGTGGTCAAGATTGACGGGTCGGGCAGGGTCTCAGCTCGGAATCGAAGATTCCTGTGCAAGTTCTGCCTGGTCCACAGCGACCGGCCCCCGCCTCGTTCGATCTTTGATGATCTGGCGTCTCGTGTCGCTGTGCCAGCACTTCATGCAATGCCGCAGCTGCCTGGTCTTGCGAGCGGCCAAGTAAGGCCCATGACGGAGTCAGGGCCAACTCCGCCACCGGCGCTGCCACCTGCAGGCTCTCCCCGGCGCGGGACGCAGCCCTCCTCTATCGTGCAAGTGGTGCCGGCCCAGGGCGTGCTTCGTACGCCGCAGCCGGCCTCTGTGGCCCCTGTGGCCCCTCTCCCACCGCCACCCGACGTGTCGCCGGCGGCAGGCCTGCGCCGGTCCACCAGGAAGACCAGTGTGCCTGCCTGGCATAAGGACTTTGCTGTGGGGTAGTCTTTGATGGGTTCTGTGGGCGTTGTGTTCATGTTGGACTTTCCGCTCGTTTTTATGGCACGAAGTGCATACGACCGTTCGTTCGATGCTGTTTTTCTTTTACTTTTATCAGCCTTTGTGTTGGAGTGTTAAAGGCTCAGGGGGAGATAGGGAATATTGCACTACGGTCCTCTATGTTGTTGCACTACGGACCTCTATGTTGTTGCACATAGCGGAACAGGAAGTTAATGACTCTGTTTAGATGTAAACCTACCGGCACTTTCAGCTACTCGTGACATGTTTGGTTGTTTTCATTTCACTGCTGTCGTTCATTAAAGCAAGTGAACAAATGGAAAGTTGTTCTTATTTAAATGTGCTCTCCTCCCCGGCGCTGGCTCTCTCCTCTATGCCAATTGGAATGTGCTGGGCTATTTTTAGTCCTGCTCTGCTCCTAGGCCCCCACCCTCTGCTCCTCTCTGATCACAGTCTGAGTCAGCGCAGCAGGGTTTAAATCGAGGAAGGTTTACACATTTACTTCAAAATAAATTAATCATTCTCTGTCTGTCTAATTTATTTATGACAGAGTAAACTAAAAGAAAAAGGGCCGTACAAGTCTCAGAGGTAACTTACTCCTATCACGGCTTGAATACAGGAAGAAAACGATTTATGCAACTTTTTATAGCGTATCATAAAAACGGTCAAATTTGTTGTACAAGATGGTGAGTGGATCTTTATCAAAAATTTTCCTTCATAATTATATGTCATATTTATATATCTTCCATTGGTGTTTTCTTGACTTTTAATTTAGCTCGGACCCCGTTAATCACCGCTTGCGGTTATATTATTTATATTGAAATCCTAAATCTCTGACCGTATATTGACTGCACTGATATCGCACCATTTCTTCCCCTTATATTAGTATATTCAATTGTATTGTTATGCTGTATACTTAACAGTATATTTATATTTTGTACTGTTTTCTATTTTGTGTTTTCTTTTTTATATATTAACAATAGTGTAGGAGCCAGAATGAAGAAGGAGAAAAGTTTATTTCATTTTGTATTTTTGTGTTTCTCTGAGTTATCTCCCTCTAGTGGCTGGACCATGCAGGTGACCTTGGCATCTATATAAGGGCGACCCTACCTGGGGGGAGGGGCTTGAGCAGGAAGACACAGTCTTTGACCTTGTGCCAGAGAACCAAACTGAACCCTTGATTGTCTTTGCAATCCTTATGTTGGCTTAACTGCAAGAACTTTTGAGTTTTGTATTTTCATTTAGTTTAATTAAACCAATTGGAATTTTCAACTTTAAACCGCACTGGACCTGGATTTCTTTTGATTTAGTATGTGTGGTATAAGCGTCAGATTTTTAAGCTCAGCCACACAGTGGTTAATTAAGGACAAGAGTTAACCACAACATAAGTCAAAGACTCCTTCCAACAAGTAATTCCAAGAAGAAACACTGGATTGGAACTGGAAGCAGAGAAAGATCTGGATGGACTGGATGAAGGCAGGCGAGCACATGGCCTGATTGTTTGAGAGCATGAGTATACTCCCCTCAATGCATTTGATAATTGCTTGAAAATTGACAGTTGAAGACTAAGTTTAAGGATATCTGATATTGGATAAGATAATATTGAAGATTCATTCAAACTTTAGGACGTCTGCTATTGGAGTGGGTTACTGTTTTGTTTGGAACACTTGATGAATAGTCAATAAGCATCAATGATCAAGCATGGCATATTCAAGTGAAAAGGGAAGTGTAACTGAAGTTACTGAGCAAGAAGAGGAAGTTACTGAATCTACTGAGGAAGAAATAGTCACTGGAGCTACTGGAAAGGATGTAGTAACATATTGTGACCAAAACCTAGAAAGCACTGGAACTGAAAGGGAAAACAGTAACCAGGCATTTAAAGTAAAAAAGGCTAGAAAAGCAAAGCTTTCTTAGTTAACTAGAAGAAAGAATATCATTAATGGAAGATGTGTCAGGACTTAATGAAGTGAGAGAAAAACTTCACACATACAAAGACTTCTTCAAAAAGTTTAAGACCTTACAAGACAATTATCAGGAGCTTTTGACGGGAAGAAAGACAGATGGATGACAGTGAATGGTTTGAACCGAAAATCAAGGAAATGAACACTTTTCTCTCCTCTGTGTATTCCTGGATATCTGGAGTGTCTGGAGCTGTTAAACCCCAGGAGGAGGAGATTACCCCAAAGGACAGTGTAGCACAAGTCTCAAGCCGTGGGTCAAGATATACAACTGCATCTGTAAGACTACGTGAAGAGGCTGAAAGAGGGGCAATTTTGGTCAAAAGGGATGCCCTGGAAGAAAAACATGCAATAGAGGAGAAGGAGAATGCACTGCAAAGTGAGCTGCAAGCACTTAAGCGAAAGCGAGAGGCCCATGAGCTAAAAACACATCTGGCAGGCACATCCACTAGACTTGCAGTCCTCTCATATGCTGAGGAAGTGCAGCAAGAAGCCAAGGCAGCAAAATGTCGGGCAGTCAAACCATCTTCTAAGGAACATCAGCCATATCCGGCAGCGGAGACACACACCGCCGAACAAGTTGATGAAAACCTGCAAGGTGATGGTAAAGATGGAATGAATGCTTACTTGGATGAAATGTCAATGAAAAGTGTTGCAGAAGAGAGTGAGTTTCTGTCTTTAGACAAAATTACAGAAGCCTTTTCCATGATACAAACCCCAAGTGTACGTCCAAGGGACAGTGTCCACTTTCAGACTATTTCAGTGAGAGACGGTAGAGGTGTTAGAGGGACCAGCAGAGTACAAGCATCCAGTCCTCTAGAAACTCTGAGAAAGAGTAGTTCACCTAAAGCTACAAGCAAGGCCTCTGATCAGTTGTTGACCGCAAGCATTTTGAAAGATGATGGACTAGCCAATATCCTTCAACGTCAAAATGATATAACATCCATGCTTGTAAAGCAACAAAAACTGTCTATTCTCCCACAAAAAGAAATAACAGTCTTCAGTGGAGATGTTTTGTCATACAGACCATTCATTAGAGCTTTTGAGCACATAATTGAGGAAAAGGCTGAGAGTAGTGCAGATAGGCTGTACTTTCTTGATCAGTACACCAGTGGTCTCCCCAGAGACCTGGTGAGGAGCTGTCTCCACATGAGCCCATGCAGAGGCTATGAAAAGGCAAAAGCTTTGCTACAGGAGCACTATGGAGATGAATTTAAAATCACTTCTGCATACATGACAAAGGCATATCGTCTGCAATCAAGACTGAGGATTTGAAGACATTGCAGTATTTTGCGATATTCTTGAGGAGCTGTTGTAATGCAGTGGAAGAAATGATATACTCATAAAAATGAACTTGTCATCAAACATGAAAATCTTGATAAAGAAACTTCCCTACAGACTCAGAGAAAGATGGAGATCTTATGTGTGTGACTTTCAGGAGAGACAGAAAAGAAGACCTCAGTTCTCTGATATCGTTTAATTTCTCCAGAGGAAAGTGAGGATCGCCTCTGACCCAGTTTATGGTAACATTCAAGATAGGCCCATCAGAGCCACAGAAAGGCCGCAAATTAAAGCCAAGTCAATTAGAAATATTTATATTATAAGAGCATTTAAGGGAAAGAAACACAGAGAGAAGCTGGACTTCTTTAAAGAAAAGGGATTCTGTTTTGGCTGTCTAACTCAAGGCCACATCAGCAAACACTGTAGACAAAAGCTTACCTGCACAGTGTGTTCAAAACAGCACCCCAGTCTCCTCCATGTTGAAAATGTGGAACAAAGGAAAAACCAACAGGAAAAGGGTGACAGGTCAGAGGCAGTTAAGACCGTAGCCAGCTAAGGTACTGGGGCTGGTACTGGGGCCGGTAACGTGCTTTCAGTATTGCCGGTGAGGATCAAAGCTGGCAAAGGAGAAAATATCATCTCGGTGTATGCTTTCCTTGACCCAGGTAGCTCAGCTACATTTTGCGCCTTGTGTCTCAGTTGAATATCCAAGGCAGAAAAACAAACATCTTGTTGCGAACAATGAGTATTGAGAAGAGAGTTCCCACATATGTGGTCTCAGGACTCGAAATTTCCGGACTCGATGGAGACAGTTTCACACAGCTACCCGATGTGTTCACACAAAAGGAAATGCCAGTCACTGCTGACAACATCCCTTCAAAACAGGATCTTGCTAAGTGGCCTTACCTGCAAAAGGTCAATATTCCAGAAATAGATGGCAACATCGAACTGTTGATAGGAATGAATGCCTCAAAGATCATGGAACCCTGGGAAATTATGAACAGTCAGGGTGAGGGACCCTATGCAGTGACGACCCTAGTGGGGTGGGTAGTCAATGGGCCCTTAAGAGGTAGTAAGTCTTCTATCGACAATGACTGTCAGTCTGCCACAGTAAACAGGATCTCTATTGCAAATCTTGAGATGTTGCTCGTTAATCAGTACAATCATGACTTTAATGAGAAGGCCTCAGAGGAAAAGCGTGAACAGTCTATTGAGGATAAAAGATTCCTTGAAATAGCAAGTAAGTCAGTCTCATTAGTTGATGGTCACTATACTCTTAACTTACCCTTCAGGAAAGATTGTGTGCTAATGCCCAACAATTGCCACATTGCCATGCAACGTCTCCAAAGCCTGAAGAGAAAGTTTAAGAGAAATGAGTCTTTCCATAACGAGTATACTGCTTTTCTGAATGATGTCATTACTCAGGGATACGCAGAGCCTGTCCCGCAGCTGGAGATGGAGGGAGCTCCGGGCAGAACCTGGTATATTCCACATCATGGGGTATACCATCCTAAGAAGAACACACTCAGGGTGGTGTATGACTGTGGAGCGGTGTACCAGGGCACATCCCAATTCAGAACTGTTGCAGGGCCCTGATCTTACTAACTCACTAGTTGGAGTTCTGCTCAGGTTCAGGAGAGAACCCGTCGCACTTATGGCCAACATTAGATCTATGTTCCACCAAGTCAGGGTGTCCAAGTCAGACATAGACTTCCTGCGCTTTATATGGTGGCAAGACAGAGACATTGAACCGGACCCAATAGACCACCGCATGCTGGTACACATATTCGGAGCAGTTTCCTCCCCAAGTTGTGCCAGCTTTGCACTGCGAAGAACTCCTGAGGACAATCAACATGCAAGAACACAGGTGACAGATACATGAATGCATAATTTTTATGTAGATTATTGTCTGACCTCATTGCCTACAGTACAGGACACAGTGCAGCTGACAGCAGACCTGATGGAGTTGTGCGACAAAGGAGGATTCCAACTCACCAAGTGGGTGAGCAACAAACAAGCTGTGCTGTCATAAATAAATGAGGAGGTATGAGGAAAATACATCAGGTCTTTAGACCTAGACAAAGACCAATTACCAACTGAACGTGCTCTAGGCCTTCAGTGGAGCGTGGAAGATGACGCTTTTAGGTTTGACATCCTAATTCCCGAAAAGCCACATACACGGAGAGGAATTCTGTCAATGGTAAGCTCCGTGTATGATCCACCAGGTATCATAGCACCTCTCACTCTCCCAGCCAAACAACTGTTACAGCAGCTCTGCCAGCAGGGCTATGGCTGGGATGAGACAATACCCACAGATCAGTCTAAACAATGGACTAATTGGATTCAGGATCTCCCAAAGCTGTCTGACTTTAGTGTTCCGTGCGGTATCAAACCTAATAACTTTGGAGAACCGCAGACCTTCGAACTGCACCATTTTGCTGATGCCAGCGAAATTGGATATGGGGCAGTAAGTTATCTTAGGATGACCAATGACCAGGGAGAGCTACATGTCTGCTTCATGATAGGGAAAGCAAGAGTTGCTCCCCTAAAGCAAATGACAATCCCAAGAATGGAATTAGCCGCTGCCGTGCTGTCAGTTAGGCTAGACAAACCGCTCAATGCTGAATTACATCTTCCCATGCAAAGTTCCAAGTTTTAGGGAGACAGTCAGGCTGTATTGAAGTACATAGCCAATGACAGTGCGAGATTGCAAACCTTTGTCGCAAATAGAGAAAACATTAGAAACATTGACATAAACATAAACATAAACATTCTCTTCATTAGAGAAAACAGCAGTGTCCAACAATGGAAGTTCATTGAAAGCAAGCACAACCCGGCGGGTGAGGCCTCTAGGGTGCTGAGCATGCAAAAGTTCCTGGAGAAAAGACGATGGATTTGCGGTCCTGAATTTCTTAGGAAACCAATGCATACCTGGCCTATAGAAACTGGCAATCCGTCTTTGTCAAAAGACGACCAAGAGACTGGGCCAAATTGGTGAGAGCCGTGGCCTGGTATCAAAAGCTTGGGGGCAGCCTGATGGCTCTGACTGCGAAAAGGAAACAACTTTCCACTGATGTCACCACACGTTCACAACATCAGAATCTGACGTCTCAGTTGCAAGCCTTTAAGTCAAAGCTCAGTGGTCACTGCATGTCTCTTGACGACCTTGAGAAAGCTGAGAGGGCAATTCTTTCATTCACTCAACGACAAGGTTTTCCCGTTGAGTATGAGAAGTTAGGAATGGCACCACCTACTGTTCCTAAAAGTAGCAGAATTTACAGACTAGATCCTATGCTAAAAGATGGATTGATTAGAATAGGAGGACGGCTGTCAAGAGCAGCCCTTTCGGAAGACATTAAGTATCCCATCATCCTCCCCAAACAGTCTCACATTTCCAGTCTGTTAATTTGCCATATTCATGAAAGGTACGGGCACTGTGGCAGAAATTATGTACTAAATCAATTACTTAGTCAATTACGGAAAAGGTACTGGATCACAAGTGGAAATAGTGCTGCAAGGAGTGTCATCTCAAAATGTGTGATCTGCAGGCGTCTGAAAAACAGACCAGGAGAACAAAAGATGGCTAATTTGCCATATGAAAGAACACTGCCAGATCTCCCACCGTTCTCTAATGTGGGCATGGATTATTTTGGTCCAATAGAAACTAAAAGATGGAGAAGTTCAGTAAAAAGATACAGTGTGATCTTTACATGCTTGTCTTGCAGAGCCATTCACCTTGAGATGGCATACTCCCTCGAGACTGACTCCTGCATCCACGCAATAAGGAGATTCATATGCAGTCGTGGTCAAGTACAGCACATCTGGTCCGACAATGGCACCAATCTAGTTGGTGCTGAAAAGGAGTTGAGGAAGGCTTTGTCCAACTTTAACAACAGTAAGATCCAAAATACCATGCTAGAAAGAGGAATTAACTGGACCTTCAATCCACCAGGGGCATCGCACCACGGCGGGATGTGGGAGAGAATGATCAGGTCTGTAAGATGGGTCCTAAACTCTCTTTTACACCAACCAACCTTGACCAATGAAGGTATCCAGACCCTGTTTTGCGAAATTGAGGCCATCCTTAACAACCGCCCAATCACCACCACATCCTCTGACCCTTTTGATTTGGAACCACTTACCCCTAATCACATCCTTCTACTGAATTCCAAACCTGTTCTTCCTCCTGGTGAGTTCACCAGAGCAGACTTTTACGCCAGGCGCCGGTGGAAACAAGTACAGTATTTGGTGGACTTATTCTGGAGGAGATGGACACAAGAGTATCTCACATTAATGCAAGATCGACAGAAGTGGTCCAAAGTAAGAAAAAACATCAACACAGGGGACATCGTGGTGATAGTGGACCCTTCTTCCCCAAGGTCTTCATGGCCTTTAGGAAGAGTCCTGGAAACAAAGCCTGATTCTAAAGGATTAGTCGGATCAGTCAAGTTAAAAACAAAGACTGGCATCCTTGAGCGGCCAATTACTTAACTGTGCCAGCTTCTAGAAGAACCATAGGTGTGGCCGGATTGAAGAACATGTAATGTATGTCTTAATTGCTATCTTCATTATATCATTGTATTACATTTGTTGGCTCCTTTAATAGAATAATGGATAATTGTTTAATGTTAAGCCTAAAACACTTAAGGGGCGGAATGTAGGAGCCAGAATGATGAAGGAGAAAAGTTTCTTTCATTTTGTATTTTTGTTATCTCCCTCTAGTGGCTGGACCATGAAGGTGACCTTGGCATCTATATAAGGGCGAACCTACCTGGGGGGAGGGGCTTGAGCAGGAAGACACAGTCTTTGACCTTGTGCCAGAGAACAGAACGGACCCCTTGATTATCTTTGCAATCCTTATGTTGACTTAACTGCAAGAACTTTTGAGTTTTGTATTTTCATTTAGTGTAATTAAACCAATTGGAATTTTCAACTTTAAACCGCACTGGACCTGGTTTTCTTTTGATTTAATACGTCTGGTATAAGCGTCAGACTTTTAAGATCAGCCACACAGTGGTTAATTAAGGACAAGAGTTAACCACAACAAATAGGTTGAGTGTTGTACTTTGAGAGCAAAGGGTTAACCAAAATCAAATTTCTTGTTTTTTACGCAAACCAGGCCAATGAAGCTGAATCTGAACTACTATTTGTAGTCTCACCCCCCCCTTCTCTTTGTGTTCTCGTCCTTTTGTGTCATCGGAGCAGGAAGTGCTAGCGGTAGAAACTGATCTCTGAGGGAATGATGCACGACCATTAAAAAATAGGACTGAGTTTCTAACTATACAAAGCATAATGCAAATGGGTGAAGTGTTCCCCTAAATCCCTCCTTTGCCTGGCTTTACTTCCCCTTCCCAACGTTGCAACCTTGGCTCAGTTTGTGTATTTCTGCCAGTGATATTTGTTATGGTGTTTAGAGGATGCAGACCCATCACTTGTTCAGCTTGACTATACAGATTTCTGCTCATGGTAATATTTAGTCTTTTCTGAGGTTCTTTGCAAAGAATTTGCCACACTGTTGGACAATGAATTAGTGAAACATGAATGCTTCAGCAGTGACCGATATCTCTGTATACTAATGCCACAAATATTTGTGGCACCTCAACACAGTGATGGCTACAAAAGTGGAAATGCGCTACGCTATCTCCCCTTTCCCTTCCTGTTGGAGAGGACATGCCTGAGCTGAGAGAGAGAGAGAGAGAGAGAGAGAGAGAGAGAGAGAGAGAGAGAGAGAGAGAGAGAGAGAGAGAGAGAGAGAGAGAGAGAGAGAGAGAGAGAGAGAGAGAGAGAGAGAGAGAGAGAGAGAGAGAGAGAGAGAGAGAGAGAGAGAGAGAGAGAGAGAGAGAATGAAGGAGACTGCTGTCACAAGTCATGATATCATCTTTCACATTCCAAAGGACAGCAGGGTGTTCAGCCAACACCACTAACAGTCACCAGCAACACAGTCACTCACACACAGCCAGAGTTCAACCGAACTTTATCACACGCACGCAAACACACCCACACACACACACAGTTTGGCACCAAACTTTATCTCACACACACACATGCACACACGCCCATGCCCCACCCATTTACGGTCCATGTTTACACCATGTTCATATTCACCCCCCCTCCAGCGCTGGTGAATAGGGAGCGGTGCTGAGAAGGGAAATAGTTTCGGAACCACTGATCTATACCAACAGAACCCTGGTGATATGAGTCCAGGGGGAGTGCTGATGAGCCCTGACCCACTATATGTATTCACCATGTACTGCAGGGGGCTGTGAAATATACCAAATATCACGCACAATAACAAATTGTAATTTTAATTTGAATAGCAATTCTCTCTCTCTCTCTCTTTGAGAAGTTATTTAAGGAGAGGTTTTTTGACAAATGAATTCACTGAGCCTCTCGTAACTTGCGTTCAACTGCCACCTTGTGGCGAATGTAATATGTTCATGTGTTATGGATCCATAGGTCTACTCAAGGATTCAAACTGATTCAGACTTTTTTGGCATATTCCAGATTCAATGAACATTTGAGAAACAAGAATAGGCCTATACAGGTAGCCGCAATGTACGTTTAAAACGCAAATTCTGATTAAACTCAACGAATTCAATAAGGCATTGCCGGATAAAGGTTTGAAGGAGACTAATGTATGGGCTACTCTGTACTCTGCGCATTATCTAAATTAATAAGTGTGGTCTACTTGGATGTATTGGGTTGATATGGCCCTACTGGATATATTGGGTTGCTATGGCCCTACTGGATGCATTTGATTGCTATGGCCCAACTGGATAATAAGAAGGGTTACTATAGGCCTACCGGGGCACCTAATGGCTGGATGGATAGATCACGTGACTGGAGCATCTGCCGCTTGGACGACACTCGGAGCATCGCGGTATCCGGGCGAGATAACGCCGTGCGCCTTTAAGAGCGATCCCTCCTGCGCTAAGCCCATCCATCGCTCTGCTCCTAGGCGCCATGTCGACCAGCTCCGCGTTCAGCGATGAGAAGGGAGGCTCGTCCAGCGTCGGGGAGCCGGAGTACGGCCACGACCCGGCCAGCGGGGGCATCTTCTCCTCCGACTACAAGAGGTACGAGCTGGCTGGATTCGTGGACGCTGTTCCACGGCAGTCTAGAGAAGCCTTGTCCGTGGTGCTGCTCGGGAGGGGGAGGTGCAATGGGGATGTAATTTCCTGGCTGCTGAGATATATAGGAAGTGTGTTTCATCGGGCTACATGGTGCAGCCTAAGGAACGCCAGGTGTCTGCACACACACTTTGTGTTATCGTTGGAGCAGTACGTGCATGACTCAGTTGTTGTTGACAACAGTTGACCTGCTTACGTTGGGCTGTCTGCTGTGATTTGCGGGTGAAGGATGGCTGACTTTGTCCTCCACACCTACTCTTTGCTCCGGGGAAGGTGGCGTCTGGTCGCGTTCCGTTTGGATTACCTTTGCAATGTGTTTTAATGGTATCCATGGTTTATAAAGTCAATGTTAAACCCCCTGGGCGATACATACACACAGGCCAACCTCGATCCCAGGCGTTCAGATCTAAACTGGAACGGCATGCCCATCATGAGCGTCATTGGCGAGAAAGAGGGCGGGACTTTCAGCTACATAGGATTAGCGGAGAAAAGAGGGCGGGACTTTTCATAGGGTTATCCATTTCCGTTACATGGAGATGTAGAATACTTTTTCGAAATTGTCGTACAAACTACATATTAAATCGCTTTGACGTTTTTTGGTGTTATTATTGTCCTTTTCGCATTGTTTCTTGTTCCTTGGCCAGTAAACAGGTGTACTTAGCTCAAATTAATTATGAGAGCGGAATTTGCGTAGCGTTAGTACAGGATAACGGTATAACCGATGATCCTCTCCCAGCCCACAGGCCCTGGTGTCGGTGGCTGCTAGGGATTCAGCACCTCTAGTATGGACAGCTCATTGTTCTGCTGGTGGTATTACTGGTGGTAATACTACTACTACTAAATATAACTCTGCTGAATATGAAAGCAGCAGGGGATGTTTAGAAAGTTCAGACATAGATTATAGGCTATTACCTAGGCATTTCCACTCATATCAGATTAGCCCATCTAGTACATTAGTCAGACACATTGATGCATACTGGAATTTTGTCACAGAGGGAAAATTAATTTGATACTGGTGCTGAATATGTTACCATGACAGAAGTATCTCTGATGAGAATGTTATTTTGTGTTTTCTTGTCATAGAGGAAAAGACAGAGGCTTCAAGCTACACACATTTACTTTAAACAACATATTCCAACTGCTGTTCTGTGTTGCATGATTACATTTCTACTTGGATAAATAAAACCATTCAAACAAGTCAGCTACAACTCATGTTGTCATTACATTGTGGCGTTGTTTACAGCATTATGGAAAATAATTCAGAGCAGAATTCACACTGGAGACCGAAACACAATATGTTGGCATCAACACCATGACCATTCTCACTATATGGCCCTTTAATTTAATCCTACTGATTCTGGCCGGCTTTAAATTGTGAATGTGATTACTGACGTAGATATTGTTGACTGGATTTTGACTCCACAACCTGAGCCAGCATCCTTCTGAAAAACGACCCCAAGCAGCGTTGGCTAGAAGGGGTCCTTCCCTCTAGTCTGGCTCCGCTCACCATGACCTGTTAACAACACCCCTGTTGGCATGCATGTCATGAGACTCGTTTAAGTGACATGCTATAAATTCTTGATTTCATCTTCGAGAAAGATGTCTGAGCGCAACTGACTCTTTAATGACCTGTACTTTGGTTAAAAGTCTCTGAGATAATGACTAAATAGTAAATAGAATGGCATATATTTTTTCAGCAATATCCATCATTAGATCATAATAACATTGTAATATCTAGACAAGAAATTATTCCGGGCCAAGGTTATGGGGCATTGAATGCAGAGACCAACCATTTAAATGAATCACCACTTATAAGTGGAGAGATTATCTGAGATGCTGATCTAGTGTTAGGCGCCTGTGTGAATAGAATCCCTGCTTCAAGCAAACTGAATGTTTCTGTCAGCAGGGGGCGCCGAGTCATTGGCAATAATACAACACTGATGGGAATGGATGACTTTCACTTTCTGCGATAGAAAACAGCCTCCCTCCCTTTATGTCATTCATAATCGTCTCATATGATCTTTTTTTGCTTATGAAAAGGCAGTTTATGCATGCGCTTTACATCTTCTATTATGTCGCGGCCCCATGTGGACAAAACAAGATACAACTGAATGAGGTTTATCCTCAGCAGACAAAATGATCAAAGGCACCTGCAGCGTTCTATACAGTCAATGACAACCGTTCTTCATGACTGCAGTGCCCCGTAAGCCGCAGCCGGTGAACGGGTTCCCCTATAAACAGTGACAGTGATGGCCCTGCCTGTGTTGTGGAGTCCTGTTTCCTTGGAAACAACATCCTTTCTCATGGCTGATGACTCTCCGGTAGGATTGTGTTATCTGCTCATCCCTGCTCATTCATGATCATTTCTCCTAATTCGCTATCCCTTTTTGGATGTAGGGATTAAGTCTGGTTCTTTTCCAGTATGACCACGGTCACACTGGCAGTGCCACTGGTTGGCTGCTTTAAAGGGACACTTCAGCCATTTGCATTAAGCTTTGTATCGTTAGAAACCCAGTCATTTTTTGAATGGTCATGCATTCCCTAATTTTCCCCTGAGACGGGAGAGATCTGTAAACTACCTCTAACACTTCCTGCTTTAAATTGCGCTAAATGAAGATTTTTCCGTCATTTAAAACAGGAAGTGTAGGGGGGGCGGGCTCTAAAGAACTACAAGCACTAGTTCCTCACTTTCAAACCCGCCTAGGGTGTGGGACCCACTGACACTAAAGACCTATAGATCAGATCAGTGCCAGTGGGTGGGACTTAGGGGTTTATGGTATAAACGGTATAGAGAATACACCGGTGTGAATTTGCGCTACGTTCCCGTGTGACCGGTGTGACCGGTAGATTACACGAGCGCTGCAAAAGCAATGATGTAGTACCAGAGACGCAGTCGTTTATAAGTAATTGGCCTTACCACCATGGACTCGCCCGATCTCGTCTGATCTCAGAAGCTAAGCATGGTCGGTCCTGGTTAGTACTTGGATGGGAGACCGCCTGGGTAAACCAGGTGCTGTAAATGGTAAAGGGTGGTGGCCAATAGGTGGCACTCTTCCCTCTGGCCTTAACATCAATCCCGGTGCCCGAGTGCAGTGACGGGGACCCTGTGCTGTGGAAGGCGCCGTCCTTCGGAGGAGACGTAAAACTGTAAAACCTCACTCACTGAGGTCATAAAAGATCCCAGGGCACTTATCGCAAAGATAAGGGGTTTCCCCGGTGTCCTGGCCCAACCAGGCTCATTCAATCTGGCCCCCTGACCATCCTCCTGTATAATTGGCTGACTCCTTAATTCCCTTGCTCTCCACCTCAAGCTGGTGGTGAGCATTCTGGCGCAGATTGGCTGCCGTGCATCACCCATGTGGGTGCTACACACTGGTGGTGGTGAATGAGGTCCCCCCCCTCACTGTAAAGCGTCTAGAAAAGCGCTATATAAATTCAATCCATCATCATCTATCAAAATATTATCCGGTGCACACAGCTTTTGGCCGTGTTACTACTCCCGGAGCTCCGGCGGGAGACCTGGAGTTCTTTATCTAAATTATATAATATAATATTTGACATCTATAATATACTATATGATATCACAGCCAAAAGCTGTGTGAGCCTCTGTATGACATTATGAATAAACAACTTCGTCGGGATCTCCGAAGGCTCTGGTCCTTCCACATCAATCTGAAGTCGAGGTTCAATCTGGACTTCAGAGAGTCAAAGCCAACGTTTCTTCCCCCAATTCCTTCTCCCCCATGTCCGAGAATCAATACACGGGTCTTATTTGCAAACCCGCACCCGCCCGTACCCGCGTATTGCATTGCGCACCCGACCAGACCCGCTATAAATTGATACCGACGCCCGACCCGCACTCGGTGGAAAATAAGACACATTAGATGGAACGCCGGTACCTGAACCCGTGCAGGACCACTACGAGTCTTTTCTTGCTGTGGGAGTACTAGAGAGGCCTGAGAACCCGACGCAGTCTTTAATTCATAATAGCATCTGGAGGCACACACAGCTTTTGGCCGTGTTATTATATATTATATTTTATTGATACCTTTATATTTTATAATATAATATTATTTAGATATAGAGCTCGCGAAGTCCGCAAACAGCAACAATCTCTTGTCCTCCATGCTGCAGCTCACTCTGGACTGCAGGGAGTGAACGCTGATTGGCTGTTATGTTACGTACCACAGGGAGTGAACGCTGATTGGCTGTTATGTTACGTCCCTCAGGGAGTTAACGTTGATTGGCATTGTGGGAGTTGTCGTCTTCAATCCACAAGCTACAAAAAGTCAGTTTTTCTCGGTCAAGAAGGCACGAAATTAGAAATTTATGTTACTATTATTATTATGTTATATACCCAAGGCAACCCAAAAACCCTTCTAAGTAACTGGGTTCTATTAGGCTTCATTCAGTGAAGGCCAATGTTCATTTCAAGGCTGTGTTTGTGGTATGTATAAATTATTCATGTTTATTGGAAGCTACACGCAGTGAGCAGTGACTAACTCATGTTCTGACTACCATTAAGGCGTCCATATTGAACTTATGTTTAGTAGGTTTGTGTTGAATGTGCTGAAAATGTTCAAATCATCAATGAAACAATTAATACGTTATCAAATTGTAAACTAACCCCTAGAAATAAGTTTCATATAATGCATCATAACCTATAACTGTGACTGTGAAGTTATTAACTTGGTCATTAACTCGATCAATTGGTTGCCATTTCGGAATTTGCAACTAATACAGCAGTCCTAGTATGATACAGCAGAACCTTTGTTCCAGCAGTCCTACTGTGATACAGCAGAACCTCTGGTCCAGCAGTCCTACTGTGATACAGCAGAACCTCTGATCGAACAGTCCTACTGTGATACAGCAGAACCTCTGATCCATCAGTCCTATTGTGATACAGCAGAACCTCTGGTCCAGCAGTCCTACTGTGATACAGCAGAACCTCTGATGCAGAAGTCCTACTGTCACTTGGTTTGGCAGCTGGGCCAGAGACTAGCTGCCAAAGGTGAAACAGTCCATTGTATCCTGGCTCGTTAAGGACAGGTTCTGCCAAAGGAAACTAATTTGCACACATGGATAAAGCTTTAATAAGGTTTTTTCTACAGTAAGTATATTTCTACAGCGCCCAGTTTCCAACCTGTTTATTGAGACCTTTAGACCCTTTTTTACAGTCTAGTATGGTTGACTGAGTCTGTGGTAAACAAATGTCCCAGATTCCTGCCTCAAGCACTGTTATTGGTCCGAGCAGATGAAGCGAGTGATTCGCCCCGTCCGAGGCAGATTTGAGTACTCTTCCGCCATCAGAATTGAGATTTTAATAGAAAGTCCGATTTTCGAAACTAGCAAACACCAAATCTAGCCATGCTACGAACAGTGTCTGGCTTTGAGAGCCTCTCACTCACATTCCTTGTGACACATGTTGCACATCTTGTATGTCAACAAAAGCAAGAGAGATAGAGAGATGTAAATATAGCGAGAGACAGAGAGGTAGAGGGATGCATTTAGACAGAGAGTTGAGAGTGAGAAAGGAAGACAGACAGAGAGAGAGAGAGATAGAGTAAGAGAACGAGAGACCTGCTCCATCATGACGCAGATGTGAAAGCTGACTCATGTTAGAAGAGAAGGAAGAAAAGTGGAATATTAAATGATTTGTGGCAAAAAGATGTTTCCTGAGGGCCCACAGAGATGAAAGGAGCGAGAAAGAGAATAAATAAGACCAGAAAGAGGGACCCCAGAGATTAATAAAGGAGTAAAAAGGGGAGAGAATGATAGAGAGAGCTGGAGAGAGAGACAGAGAGAGATACAGAGAGAGACAGAAATTAAATGAACCAGAGAATTTACATGCGAATGCAAGAGGCGGAGATAAGGACATTGAAGGATGCTGTGTGTGTGTATGTTTGTGTGTATGTTTGTGTGTGTGTGTGTGTGTGTGTGTGTGTGTAGGGGAAATGATAACAGAGGCAGAGTGTCAACATAACAGAGCAGAACGCCAGATCATAGAGAGAGAGAGAGAGAGAGAGAGAGAGAGAGAGAGAGAGAGAGAGAGAGAGAGAGAGAGAGAGAGAGAGAGAGAGAGAGAGAGAGAGGATAAAGCAACAGAGTGTATAACAGTGTGAGAGCGGAGCGAGAGGGAGTGTGCAACGGAGGGAAATTCTGTGACAGAGAGGAGCGAGAGAGCGAGGGAGCGAGGGAGCCAGACAAAGAGCGATGGTGGTTCTCTGTCCTCGGCAGCGTCGCATGAAACCAGCTGAGGATTAGTAGGTGGAGCTGGAGAGGAGAGGAGGAGGAGCTGTGAGAGGAGAAGCTGGTGACAAATTGTACTCCACACCCCGCTCTCTCTGTCTCCGTCTCTCTCGCAGTCCCCTCTCCTCTTTCGCCCGGTCAGCAGCTGCCTCTGGATGTGTACAGTAAGACACGTTCCTCTGGGATGCTGTGAGATCCAGAGACACGGAACAGAACTCCACTGGTGGGCGAAGACGTACGGCGACAAGCCCTGATGCACCTCATTCAGGAACACAGCTGGCACGATCTGGAATAGGTTTGGCCTCGGCTCGTGGATTGGAGTATTGACAGCTGCTATAGAAAAAACAAAAACCTAAAGCATCTTTGAAAACTTGTGTGTCTAATCGCGGAGGAAAATTTGCTGATTAAGTTTTGGGATTGCGATCCTTTCACACTCCCTGGTTCCAGCAGGCGCCAGCGTCTTGGAGTAGTGGTGTCAGTATTTCTTGGCTGGTCTCTCATTTGCCCTCGCGCTCACTTTCCTACACTCGCTCTCCTGCGCTCTCTCTCACCTCCCGCTCTCTCTGACCGGAGCAGCAACAAGTGGTGGGTTAGCTCCTCACTCCCCCTACCTGCAGCGCTCCTTCGCTGCATCCTCTAGGCTTCCTCTTTCAAGTCCTCTTTGATTCCTCGTTGGCTTCCTCGTTGGGCTCTTTTGGATCCCTCGTTGACTTCTTCGGCCTTTCTGAGTTCCTCCTTGGTATCCGGTTCTTCAAGATGACTCCCATGCAGAAGCTGCTGCAGCTGCCCGTCAACGCGGTCAACATGGTGAAGACGGTGCAGAACCAGGTCCAGGGCTTCCAGGAGGAAGACAAGAGCCCCGTGCTCAGCCCCGACGGAGCCCACCAGGCCTGGTACAGCGCCCTGCAGCCAGACGAGCTCCACCACCTCCGCTCCGGGGGCTCCGGGGGCTCCGGTGGCGGCGGAGGAGGAGGACACAACTCTGAGGAACGTGCCCCGCTGGAGGAAGGTGGAGGTGGTGGCGGTGGCCAGACCCAACCCCTGCGGTAGGACGCCAGAGGGAACCGGGGCTTGCAGCTCCATGCATGAGAATCACATCTACACTCAGTGTGGCCTGACCGGCCATCAGGTGTCACCATAGAGGAGCCGTTTAAAGTGGATTAACACCCTTAGCGTTTCAAGACATTGTACAAGCTGGCAAATACATTGTATGCACTTGTGGCTTGCATTTTTGTGTTTGCAGTTTTATATGCAAACATATAGTGAGAAACTGTCTCTGGGGCTGTACGTCCAAGAGACTGAAACACACTTAGCCCGTTCAGAGGCACCTTAAAATAACAGTTGAGGTAGGTAACTGGAAGTTTTGAATTAATTTAAGATTTTAATTAACATTTAAAGTCACTCACAGGAAAGGCATTGTCTGCGGTCTGTTGGTTTAGCATCTCAATGATCTCTATTATGCAGCAATCACATTGCAATTTACAATTTTGTCCAGATTTATGTTCCCTCGCTGAAGGACGGTGGGAGGTGGTTATTGGCGATCGGCCCTAGTACTTTTCGACTGGGAGAACAAACCCTCTTGCCACTACACTCTCCTTCCTCACACCACACGACCCTCACAATCCCCTCTGATTTGAGTGTCAAAAAGGGCCTTTCCTTGCCTCAACCTCCTCTAAGAGGTTAGTGGGACCCGGTCTTACAGCACTGAGGAAGCTAACCCATGAAGGGCCGTGCCGAAACCTTAACCCCCAGTCTCCAGGGAATGTTTCAGCAGGCTAGCCGGAGTTAGCTAGCCTTAACCTCCAGACTCCAGGAAATGTTTCAGCAGGCTAGCCGGAGTTAGCTAGCCTTAACCTCGAGAATCCAGGGAGCGTTTCAGAGGGCCAGCCGGGGTTAGCTAGCCTTAACCCCCAGACTCCAGGGAGTGCTTCAGCGGGTTAGCCGGAGTTAGCTAAACTTAACCTCCAGACTCCTGGGAGTGTTTCAGCGGGTTAGCCGGAGTTAGCTAAACTTAACCTCCAGGCTCCAGGGAGTGTTTCAGCTGGTTAGCCGGAGTTAGCTAGCCTTAACCTCCAGGGAGTGTTTCAGCTGGTTAGCCATGGCTGGCAGACTGCAGGCTGTGCTTCAGGTAACCCGAGTGTCGCGGGTTTGTGCAAACCTACCTGGTGAGTTCAATAATTCAGGGCTGTTTGTGAATTCAGTCATTGATTAGCTGAACGACTCAATGGAAACAAGAGTCCTGTTCTGGGTGTAGGGTGACGGTACAGCGCCCTACATACAACATGCATGGTATGGTCTAGACGCGCCCCTTCATACAGCATGCATGGCATGGTCCAGGTACGCCCCTACAAACAGCATGCATGGTAAGGTCAGGTTCCCCCATACATACAGCATGCATGGTATGCCCCAAGTTCAAAGGGTATATATTTAGTGTGTCCACACACAATTTAGAATGATGTCACTAAACAAAATGTCAGCCATATCAAATGAACATTTTATTCAATTGAAATTATGGTAATTTTAATTTGTTTGCTTTTTATTGTAGAAGTCATGGTGCAAGAAATTATAAGCAATGTCACTTCAGAAGCAGTGATGACTTACAAGATGTCAAAGTGAAATCAGAGGAGTGCTCCAAATGTCTGGTGAATTTAGTCTTTACTCTTCAACAGGAGAGGGCGAGGTGAATGTTTGAGAATATGTTCATTCTTGGCAAGTCCATGGCATCCATTACGCTGTAGTAAGTTAAAGACCTGGCGACGGTGCCTTAAGAGTAGATCATGGATTTAAAGGTTGTATCAGCCATGTTAGGTGACTTCACTTCTGTTGGTATTCGAAGGGAGATCCAAAACTAACAGAGGCAGCTCGCCCTGCCTTCCATGTTTCGTGCATCTAGTAAAAACTATGATGAACGCAGCGCAAAACCACACAACACCCACCCCTTGTCGGTGATTGGTTGGAATACTATTTACTTTGGTTTTGAGTGGTTGGTTGTACCATTTGTTTTTCTATACGATCTCAGAGCTTTTGCTGCCTAAAGAGACATATTTTTTTGACGGCCTGCTTATGGGGCGGGCATCTAGCGGATCATGAGGAAAGATCACATGAATGTGATCATTTATGTTTCAGTCTAGAATCGCTGATACAACCTTTAAAGACTGCATTATTGATCGGCCCTGGAAGTTTAAGAGATTGTGTCTTCTTGAGTTGTACTTTCACCTCATGCATTTTATTTGAAGAAATTTAATTAACATGATAATTCACATCAGGACATTCAGGCGCGTCGTTAGACCGGGGCATTCGAGGCTATAGCCCCGGTTCTTTTGGGAATAGCCCCGGATCGCTGTGCCGTCAAAAAAAAAAAAATAATAATAATAATAATGATGAAAATAGCCCCGTAGAGTATACTTCTTTGTGGTTGCATTACCAGCAGCCATAGATGCAACATTGTAGCCAGTGAAAACCGCAAAATTCGGACGTGTCCATATATGGACAGATTTAGAATAATTAGTTGCAAAATGTTGCAAATTCAACGTCGGTATTCTTTCTTCTCTATGCATAGCGCATCTCGTCGATAATGCTGTTTCGTGCTGCTAGCCTTTTAGTGAGATCAGAGTGTTGAGAAGGACAGTAATAAAATATCTTTTGTAAGATGGATATAATAAGAGAGACCCGCAGTGAATTCAACCCGGTCCACTTGACATCGGGTAGGTGCATGACAGTGGTACCGTAAAACTTTAATAGCCCGGGCTTTTATTTGTTTCAATCACTGAACTTTCGAACAATAATCTTGCTCAGCAAAGATGGGAAATACTATCAAATGTATTATTTAAACCAGTATGAATATTAGTAACCTAGGTTGCCTGGTAAGTAGGTGGTAGGTAGGCCTGCCCTGACGTGAGTCAGACATGACGATTGGTCTTTCCTTTCCTTCTCAAACTACGTTACAATTGCATATTTCATCAGCCCGATTTTCAAATTTTCGAGAAACCCCCGAACCCCCCTTTTAAAAGGACTCTAACTTCTGGGCTTTAGCCCCGAATGTTTTCAATTGCTAGCGACGCTCATGAGGACATTCATCTAAAATTACTTTGGCTCAAGTTTCACCCATCAACATTTATACAAACCCATTTATTTATATATTATATTGTGACCTGGTTCTGATCAAGTCCAAAAATAATCTACAACACCCAGGCTTTTTATAGACATTGTCCACTGTTCTTGATCATATTCTGCTTGATGATTCCTTTAGGAAAATCCTGATTTAAAATTAATAAATGAATTAATAATAATAGTACGTGCGTGCTTGTCTGTGTGTGTTTACTGCCCTAGGCCTAGGTCTTGTGCTGCTGCAAGACAGGCAGGCAGGAATTCACCTTCTGCCATTTATTGCATTCTTTGTTGCCGTGGAAACTAGTTTGGATCTCTTGCGGAGTCATCCCAGGAGCTATTTAATGTCACCCCACCTCCTAGCACACACACACACACACACACACACACACACACACACACACACACACACACACACACACACACACACACACACACACACACACACACACACACACACACACAAGCTGAGAGCTGGGAATCATTTCATTAATGGAACCATCTTAGCCCCCCACTCCCTTCCTCTTCGCCTTGGTAGTTAGTCCTGGAGGTTTAATGGAGTCAGACTCTCTCTCTCTCACACGCACACGCACACACACACACACACACACACACACACACACACACAGTCCTAACTCAACACACGCACACACACACACGGTTGAGCGAACGGGAGAGTCTTGAATTGGATGTTGTTTTATTTACAGTTTTTTTCATTTGCTTAAGCACAAACACCTCAGAGCCTTTGCAAAATGAAACACTCTTGTCAAAACGATACACTAATTGATCAAAACCATATTGTCACCTGTTGGATTGAAAATATTACCATATGTATTACGTTATTACATTATTATGCTTAAATAGCAAACAACACACAATACTTTACAGTTACAACAAATACTGTATTTTTACCCAAATGTATTTGCAGTCTAACAGGATGAAATATATCTTCAACGAACAGGTCGTCCATAAAGCCAACTTGATTTTAGACTGTAAAAACCACCCCCTTAACTGAAATTTTGAGGTTCTCACCTCAGGCCGGAGATTCAGATTCCCTTTTTGTGATGCAATAGGACCAAAAACTCATTTTTACCTAGGGTAATATCCTTGCTAAATTTGCCCACTACTGAATTCCAAACATGACTGTCTGTTGCCTGTGTGTCTTATGTATATTGGTCATTGTTGATATCTTAAAGTAATGTTTTTCTTGTGTGCTTTTGCATATCTGTTACAGTAGCCTGTTTGAAATAAACAAGTTTCCCTTTGGGATAATAATAAACCTATTGTTACGGGATGAAACTAAAGAGATAACAGAAAATTGGCAATACTGTAAACAAAACATCTGTGACCCTTCTATAGCAAATTGCAGATTGCTAATTGCACAAAAACCTTTGGAGTTTAGAAATGTGATTGGCAGTGTGTTCTGTGTGAACACCAAGAGAGGGAATTTAGGAAGAGTGTGCAAGATATAGAAAATTGTGTGTAGTGTTGTGAAAAATGTGTGTTTTGGAATGGGCATCTGAGTCTAATGCAGAAAATGTTGTTAGAGTTCATCAAAATTGGTTAGGCAGTTGGTACATGAGTTTCAGATTGTGCAAATAGTGTCTGATTTTCCAATTAATGTGTTTAAACAATTGTGAAAAACTGTAGTCAATCCATGATTCAGGACATGGTCGACTAGTGTTGGGCGAATTTAATTTGATTAATTTTGGTCCGGTGTATGTGTGTGTTTTTGTGTAGGTTTGTGTGTAGGTGTGCGTGTGTGTGTGTGTGTGTGTGTGCATACGAATGTGTGCATGTGTTTACTTGTGAAGTTGTGTGTCTAACTGTGTGTGTTTGCTTCTTCAGTGTAATCGTTTGATAATTGTGTGATACCTTTGATTTTAGTGTTTATGCAATCGAAGAAACTAGAGGATATGTTTATTTATTAATTTAAACTTTTATCACCCCAAAATATATTCAATATTTGCCTCATCATGAAGCTTGACTATCTCACCTGGAATTATTCTAATCTGAGACTGAAGTTTTGGCCACTCTGACCTGTGCATTTGTGGTAAAATGTGTAACGGCTACATTCATTGAATTCAAAATCAAGGTTCAAGAGATTTCCTATTTCCGGAGTACTGAGGCTTGTTCTTTTGCTTTAAGAGCTTGCTTTCAAGCCTATAAAACACCTGTTGTGTGAAGGTCTTAGAAAACAGCATCTAAGGCCCTGTTTACCCGAGGACGCTTCCGGGTAAAAACGACAAAATATTTTATCGGAAGTGTCTCGTTTAGACGGTGACAGCGTTTTTGGGGCTGAAAAACGCAAAAATCTGAAACCAACCTCCAGAGTGGAAAAACTTGAATACGCTCCGCCATAGCTAACACAAAACGGAAATAAACAAACATGTTGGATTATTTCCATGCGTCGGACCTTCAAGCTGCTCTGGTAGCTCTAATAAACTAACAGGAGTCTTTCCACGAAATGTATAGGATATGTACAGATAGTATTACTGAACAGAGAAGGATCTGTAATTACACTCTTATTACCGGTGGTAGCCATGTTTTGGTTTTTGCGGCGCAGATAAGAGAAGAAGGAAGATTCTACGCATGCCCTCAGACATGGCGGTGTTGTGTGATAGTTTATCACAGCACCACCTAGCCGCCTGGCATGCATACTGTCACGACCCCACTGGATATTCAAAACGGCTCTCTGTCTAGGCAGGAGTCGAGACACATGAGTGGTAACAAACCACAGCTGGCAGGCGACTAGCTTCCGGCCACGTGTGCAGTGACTCACCTGGTTTCCTGGCGAGCTCTGGTCCTTCTCTCTCTTGCGGAGGGATAGCCCACGCGTTGGGGTAGACGGTAGCCTGTCCCGTTGGGTTATTGTTTGACATATAACATAGACGAACACTTGACAGACATACACGACAAAGGAGGGGTCACGTTCCCTGTAGGAATCCCTAATCCTGGTACTGTCCTCGTATAAGGGCGAATAGGTTTTACAAAGTCTTTCAGTGGTTTCTGAGTGCAACCAAGTCTGGGCACCATGCTGTCTATCCAGACAACATCTTGCTTCTGTCCGCCATCTTGGATGCCTCACGTGACCATAATAAAGGTCAATCAAGGGAGCCACTCCCACAGTTAGCACGACAACCAGTTACCCACCAGTTTAACATTACCCAACAGTAGGATCAGGCCCGCCGCTCCCTATACGCAGAGTACGCAGTGCGTAGGGCACCAAGTACCTGGGGGGGGGGCACCAAAAATTATGGTTTGTAAAAAAAAAATATAAAAAAAAATAATTATTTCATTTTTGAATTAAAAAAATATATAAATTAGTTATGAAGAGGCCCACCGTTGTTTTTTCTTAATTGCATAACCTATCACTCAATTTCGGCAATTATATGTTTTTACCTAATATATAAAAAGAGGCTCCCCTTCCCCCCCCCCGCTCGCGTAGGGCACCGAAATGGCCCGCAGCGGCCCTGAGTAGGATCGTGACAATACCCAGTCGAATTCCACACACACGTATGCACGCAGATTTCCTCCCGAAAACTCTTGTCTAAACGCGGAATAAAAAGTGAAGATGCGACGCCACTTTTGCGTCTTCTTTTCAGACCGTCATCATGTAAACGAAGCCTATGAACACAATCATTCTCTCTCGTTCTTCCAGTCTGTGACATCACAACGGCATAGTCCAAGCAGATCGGGTTAATATCTTGATGGGATATTCATTTTATTTTTAAGAAAATGTATCAATATTTTTATGCACATTACTATAAATTCATAGCTTTTCTGGCTTTTATTTTAATTCAACTCCAAACGAATTATTAACCCTTTTTTGCATAAATCTGTTGTAAACACGGTAAAACTCACGGTCAGAATGTATTTACCTATATCAAAACCCCACCGTACCTTGACTGACATGTTCATCGGACGTGGTGGTCTTCAGTTAGGGTTTGGTTCAGTTTCTGTCCTGGGGTTTGGGTCTGTCACTAGTGTTTAGATGGTCAGGGAGGGGTGGAGATAGACCTTGTCAGCTAAGAGCGTGTGGAGAGTGGAGGTGGGTGTCAGCTTGGATCTCCTTCACTCTTATCCTCTGCTGTTCTGTCTGGGACTGTAACACGCTGTCTTTCACGCTCACACCAAAGCCTCTGTTTACATATGCTAATAGGGGAAACAGTGGAATGGATTTATTATAACATTAAGTGGCAGGTATAATTTAGTGATGCATCTTGCTGCTTTGACCTAACTGCCTTTTCATCATGAAAGTCAGGACTTTGATTTGCTTTGCTTTTATAGCTGAGAGCTGAGAGTTCATTTGTAATCAACTTACAGTAATTAAGAAACATTGTTTTAACTGTCTTGTACTTCTTCGAATTACTATACATCCCATTTTTGGAGCCATGATAAGAACAGAGATTCATGCCACGATAACAAGCTGCACCACTGACTGGGTCAACGTGTGGAAGTCAGGATGTGAAGGAGATGTTAATGATAATGAAGACGATGATGATGATGATGATGATGATGATGATGATGATGATGATGACGATGGCCCAGTGTTGCTGATATCATGACGGTGGTGTGGCTGATGATGTCACGATGTTGCTGATATCATGACGGTGGTGTGGCTGATGATGTCACGATGTTGCTGATATCATGACGGTGGTGTGGCTGATGATGTCACGATGTTGCTGATATCATGACGGTGGTGTGGCTGATGATGTCACGATGTTGCTGATGTCAATATGTTGCTGATGCCCCCCCCCCCCCCCCTCCCTCCCCAGACACGATGACCTGAAGGAGATGCTGGACAGCAACAAAGACTCCCTGAAGCTGGAGGCCATGAAGCGCATCGTGGCGGTAAGTGGGAACAGGTAAAGGTCAGCCCGCAGGAGGAGGGAACGTCAGAGTCCCTTGGTGCTTCAGAGGATTGAGTTGTCTTTTATAAAACGTAGGATGTGACACGAGTAGGACGCCAGGCTGGAGCATGTTTCTAAGTTGAGACAACAAATATTTAAATGTATACATTTAAATATTGAATATTACAATTGTACAACCATTTAATATCAATGATTACAACACGATGAAGCCTGCTGCCTGTCCGGTCCACCATACTGTGTTCCTGGGAGCCAGAGGAACACTGGGAACAGAATGAACTGGTTCAGTTCCCAACTGGGACCTCGTCAGTTTGATTTGATTATGAACTATGTGGTTGGTTCATAATGGATGAATGGGAGATAAATGTACAATGAGCTAAAACCTGCATTCATCCAGAGATCTGTCTGTCCAAGGAGATCTGTCTGTCCAAGGAGAGATCTGTTCCATGCTGAGGCAGCTCATGTATCAGGGTTACATTTATTTTTTCATGAGAAGAGAGGGAGATGTAAAATATTATCATCTGGGAGATCCAGATCCGACCCACTGTGTAATTGTTTAAAGACACTGTGTTGACATACAGCTGGGCGTTGGAACCAAATGTAATTATGGGTTGTCTGTGTGTGCGTGTGTGTGTGTGTGTGTGTGTGTGCGCGCGCGTGTCCATGGTAATGGTAATGACATTAAAGTAATTAGTTTGTCTGTCTGCGTTTGCTCTCTCAAGATGATAGCTCGCGGTAAGAATACTTCGGATCTCTTTCCAGCTGTGGTGAAGAATGTGGCCTGCAAGAACATTGAGGTTAGCATTCAGCTACCTGCAGAAATATACCTTCAGCTCATGAGCCATATGAACCATTGGAATAATTTAATAACTATCTGTCTGTTTGCATGTCTTTCTCTCTGCCTGTCTCGGTTTCGGTCTGCCTGTCTCTCTGCCTGCCTGTCTGTCTGTCTGCCTGTCACTCCGCCCCAGGTGAAGAAGCTGGTGTATGTGTACCTGGTGCGCTATGCAGAGGAGCAGCAGGACCTGGCTCTGCTCTCCATCTCCACCTTCCAGAGGGGTCTGAAGGTACGGCTAATCCCAGAGCTCGGTACTGAACAGGCCCGGTGGTGATGAGGCCCAAGGTTACCAGCTCCAGCTCACTGGAGCGGGAGGGAGGGATGTTTCCATAGCGTCATACGGTGTAACAGGAAATCATAGGGAGGTTTCAAACATAACTGCAGCTTTTCTCTTTCTTTGCACCTTACCTTTGCTGTCCATATACAGAAGATACATGAACTGGATCCATCTCTCTCTCTCTCTCTCTCTCTCTCTCTCTCTCTCTCTCTCTCTCTCTCTCTCTCTCTCTCTCTCTCTCTCTCTCCCCCTCTATGTCCCTCTATCTCTCTATGTATCTGTCTCTATCTCTCTCCCTCACTCTCTATCTCATTCTGTCTCTGCCTCTCTCTCTCACTCTCTATCTCATTCTGTCTCCTCTCTGTCTCTGTCTCTGTCCCTCTCTCTCTCTCTCTCTCTCTCTCTCTCTCTCCCTCTCTCTCTCTCTCTCCCTCCCTTTTTTTTTTTTCCCTTAACACCTACCACAATGCACAAACTCAAACACACACCACAACCAGCACATGGCAACACACACACCCCATGACACACTGCAACACACACCCCGCAACCCACAACTTATTACAACACCCATGTGATGTCACAATGATAATGAAATATTACCTTAAAATTGAACCACGCACAGAAAGATTTTAGACTTCAACAGATCAATATGTAGTTGATTATATGTAATGTTTGTGTGTGTGTGTGTGCGTGTGTGTGGTGTGTGTTTGCATTTGTGTTTGTACGTGCATATGTGAGTTTGTGTGACTATGTGTGCATGCATTGTGGTGGAAATTCTTCGAACTGTTTTGACACTGTAACTCAGAATAAACATAAAGAGTTTATTGTTCTAAAGGTGTGAAGGTCTAAAGGTATTAAAGAAAGGGAGTCTCTGCAGAGACGACCCACTCCAGTGTTGAGGCAGGAAGACGTCCTTGAGGCCATCTGCAGATTGGGAGGCCACAGCTCTCTCTGTGTCTCAGGATGCAGCCCATGGTGCAGCAGATAGCCAGCCGAGGGCGATCAGCGCTATAAACAGTGAAATGGTTCCTATAGATCAGGGGTCGGCAACCCTAGGCACGTGTGCCACCACTGGCACGGGGCAGCATAATCATTAGCACACTAAAAATAATAAAATAAAAAAAAACATATTTTAAATTTTTATTTAATTATTATTATTTTAAAAAATCACAGCACAATACGGCAGCATAATCATTACTACCGATTTTTTTTTGCACTTTATTCTGTTTTGGGCATTTCCTCCCAGTGCAAATATGTTTAAATTAGTTACAGAAACCAGTGTTCTGAAATGGGATCAATTAATAGTTTTTAAACCTATGTTGTGAGTAATAGAGAGGAAAATATTTAAAATATTGTTACAAGTGGCCTGTATGCATCACCTTCACATGGTTTTGCAAAGCTGTACATGTCTTAAAGATATTGATGTGGATGGTTCCAACATTCTCATATATTCTCATTTTTTACATTTCTCACAGTGCAAATATGTTTTTGAATGAAAATGGTGTTTTAAGATGGGATATATGTTATTATAATTTGTAAGCCCATGTTGCAAATATAACAAACAAAGAAACATTTAAAATGTTGATGCATGATTGTGGACTATATGGAAATAGTACAATTCCAGGTCTTCTGGAAATGTTTTTGGTCGCTGTGTCATAATTCAGCTTAATTTTTAATATATTGTTGCTCAAGGCACACTCATTAACGAGAAAATGTAAAACTGGCACTGCAAGTTCAATAGGTTGCTGACCCCTGCTATAGATAATAACTGAGAGGTCAAAGTGGCTTATTGTCTTGAGAACCCTGTGTCTTATGGACATTTCTATTAGAGAATGTTGTATGCACAGACTTATGTTTGTGTGTGCGGGCATAACTTTTATGTGTGAATAATTGAATAATTTGTTGTTCTTCCAACAACAATATCCACTTCTCATTTACTATAAGACATGTCCTTACCATCCCCCACCAGACTAGCTCAGAGTCCTCGCTCCAGTGAGACGTTCTTACGCTAGTGCCTGTGTGTGTGTGTGTGTGTGTGTGTGTCTGTGTGTGTGCAGGACCCTAACCAGCTGATCCGGGCCAGTGCCCTGAGGGTCCTGTCCAGTATTCGCGTCACCATCATCGTCCCCATCATGATGCTGGCCATCAAGGAGGCCGCCTCTGACATGTCTCCCTACGTCAGGAAGACCGCCGCGCACGCCATCCCTAAACTCTACAGGTACCCAGCCTGTAGTAACACACACACACACACACACACACACACACACACACACACACACACACACACACACACACACACACACACACACATACCAAGAGGGTTCATAGACACACACACACACACACACACACAAACACATACACACAAACACACAAACACACACACACACACACATACACACACCAAGAGGGTTCATAGACACACACACACACACACACACACACACACACACACACACCAAGAGGGTTCATAGACACACACACACACACACACACACACACACATGCACACACACTCCAAGAGAGCTCATAGACACACACACACACGCACACACACACATACACAAACACGCTTCATAGACACCCATACACACACACTCACACTTACATATACATGTATACTAATCTGCAAACACTCTCATGTAAATGTGAAGAGATGTTTTGATATTCAATTGAACATTTGTGGAACATTTATTTCTCATATCATATATATTAGTCTGGGTTTAATAAAGTCATGAATATCTAGTTCTCGCTCCCATTTTGCTAGATGTTTCATCAAAGAGTGTAATGTAATCATTCCTGTTTCCCTTAGCTTGGATCCCGAGCAGAAGGATCAACTCATCGAGGTGATTGAGAAGCTCCTGGCCGACAAAACCACGGTGAGTCCACAGCGCTGACTGGTGCTTTATAACACTTCGCCATGACTGTCCCTTCCTCAAAACGCTGTAAACTGTACTGAGTGCGTGCTAAAACGCGTACGTGTGTGTGTGTGTGTGTGTGTGGGCGAACGTAGAGGCAGTGACGA